>NW_007378482.1:0-108175 GCF_000475195.1 Diaphorina citri
AAGCACCACACACCAAATGATCATTATGATCTTACAGAAATTGCAATTTTAGGTCGTTAGTATCACGACAGTGTACCAAGCGAAGTTCTAGCTCTTTGACCCATAACTTCTAGAAAAACATTGAGATCCCTGATAAAAACCTTTGCTTGAAAAAAAAGATGCCAAGTTTCTTCAGGAACCCGGTTTCAAAAATAACTTACCTACCTGATGTATTTAGAAGAACTTGATTACAAGAGATAAGAAAAAAGAAACTTCATGCTGAATTTTTTCGTGTATTTGGCAAGCAGCTTTATGAATTCTGTCAGTTTTTTTTGCAGTACACCTATATTCTTTCATGGACTGATTTTATCTGACATACCTACTTGCACCTGTGTACCTACTTCCGTGTGCAGTACCTAAAAAGTTAAATAATAATTTTGAAATAGGTACGAGTCTAGATACTCTAGATTATGTAGCTGGATTTAATTTCTCCAGGAACAAAAGAAAGTAAGTCCTTAAGCCATGCTTGATAGATACGTATAGGTACATAGGTAGGTACTTTACACTATAGTCGCTGTACGTTGGTAATTACCTACAAATGGTACCTATACAATGCATGAATGTACGCAAGTAACATCCCGAAATTCGGATCCCATCAACCCATACTAAAAAGTATAGAACTCCATGTCTCGGTTGGGATCGAACCAACATTTCTCTGCTTACCACACGAACACCATTCTGTACAAGACAAATCATTTAGACCTCGAGAACCCTCCTATCCTGGCTCAGTAACACTGCTACGCCTCTTGAACGACTTTTCCTTCAAATTATTCTTCAATAGACAAGTGATTGATTTTATACAAAGAAAAAACACACATACCTATATCATACCGAATTAGGTATCGATCCATTTATTATCTGATAAGTCATCGCTATTATAATTCCAAGACTTCATTGATAACATAAATACTCAGGTTTCTTATGACTGTCGGCGTGCCAACTGGTGCAGGATTAAGGTAATTCATCTTGGTGTTTGATAGAGGTAAAGATAGACCAATGGATAGATGGAACAAAGACTTGAGAAGAACAGAGGTGAGGAATTGGATGCAGTAGGGTCAGTACTGGAAAGATACATTTCTTTCGTTCCTACAGGAGAAGGGACATTAAAATGACAAAGAACCCTCCAGACATAGGTGAAATCATTTGAAAATATAAATGGACTCTGAGGTCTGTCATCAGGATACTGCATTTGAGACCTTTAAAGCTAATGTCTCAACAAAATTATTTCAGTCCTTCCTAGTTTCCTATGCATTTCTTTCAATCCGAGTATCTGATTGTTCCATAGTATAACGCGTAACAAGTCCTGAATTTACCAAAATTTACCAAATACCGTAGTTATATTTCCTAAACCCCAACTTATACCCTGTTTCACATACCCAAAGCAATGCCAAAAATGCCGTCCATCAGATCACTCGCGATTATGTTCGCGGATTTGGTGATTTTGTTCGCGGATTTGGGCGATTATGTTCGCGGGTTTCGCGATTATGTTCGCGGATTTCGCGATTATGGTCGCGGATTTGGCGATTTTGTTCGCGGATTTTGCGATTATGTTCGCGGATTTGGCAATTATATTCGCGGATTCGCGTCCCGAATCGACATTTTGGATATTTGGCAAGCCTAGGTAGAACCAATTTTTTTTTGTCTTGGTATCCTGATTGATGTCTACCTTGTTATTTTCAGATTGACGAGTGTGGTAAGCTGTGGGTTCTAGACACTGGCAAGCTCAACACCTTCACCGGAAGTCCAAAAAAGCTCTGCAACCCGCAAATTGTCGTCTATGATCTCACCAAGGGAGACAAAATCGTCCGTAAGAAAATCCCTATGTAATTTACTACAAACTTTAGCTAAGACTAAACACTAAGAGCTAAGGGCATTAAGATATACATCATAGACACATATAAATTTATGCCTTCAGCGTACTATTGAAAGTGTTAGTTCTCATTTTAGCTCAACATCAATTACCTACTCTGTGGGTGTGGGTGTACCTGTACAATGTGTACATATGTTAGAATATCGGTCAAGTTTTTGCCTTGCAGAAGTACCTACAAGATTGGATAAGTGTACGAGTATTAATCGTACATAGTACCTATGTATTGTAATCTGTCAGGGTAGAAACACACTACCATCACGTCACGTGACTTGGCGTAACGTGATGATAGTGTGGCTTTGGCTTTCCTGAAATAAATTACCTGCAATGTTATGGGAAAACTTTAAACTAAATCTTTCTGACTCCCCGTGACTTCACGTGATGTGACGTGATGGTCACACTACCATTTCTACCTTAAATCTTACATTAATACTCGTATGTATTGCAATCTGTTAATTTTTTCAACCTCTTTTTCCCTCCAGTTCGTCACAGGTTCCCAGAGGCTCAGGTGGATGATCATTCCCTCCCCATCACCATTGCTGTCGACACCCGGAACGGCCAATGTACCAGTCAGTACGCTTACATTGCGGACGTTAACGCTTTCAAACTAATGGTATTCGACCTTGAAAGGCGCAGAAGTTGGAGGGTCAACAGTAATTACTTCTACCCCTTCCCAACGTACGGGACTTTCGACCTTAACGGAGTACAGTTTGATCTGATGGACGGCATTTTTGGCATTGCTTTGGGTATGTGAAACAGGGTATAAGTTGGGGTTTAGGAAATATAACTACGGTATTTGATAAATTTTGGTAAATTCAGGACTTGTTACGCGTTATACTATGGAACAATCAGATACTCGGATTGAAAGAAATGCGTAGGAAACTAGGAAGGACTGAAATAATTTTGTTGAGACATTAGCTTTAAAGGTCTCAAATGCAGTATCCTGTTGACAGACCTCAGAGGCCATTTATATTTTCAAATGAGTTCACCTATGTCTGGAGGGTTCTTTGTCATTTTAATTTCCCTTCTCCTGTAGGAACGAAAGAAATGTATTTCTCCAGTCCTCACCTCTGTTCTTCTCAAGTCTTTGTTCCATCTATCCATTGGTCTATCTTTACCTCTATCAAACACCAAGATGAATTACCTTAATCCTGCACCAGTTGGCACGCCGACAGTCATAAGCATAAATATGCATAGCTATTTCCGTTCCACACGACGGCACCTGCATGTCTACAAACAATAACCAATCAGACTCCAGTACTCTATACCAGAAGGTGTCATTGAATCAAGACCCGACTGAAATTCCAGATCAATTAAAATGTAGATACACTGAGTTTAATTGATTTAATTATAACAGTTATAATTTATTGTAGTTAGTAGTTAGCAATGTAAGAACAGGTCAAATCAGCTGTTAAATTGTCATTTGTTAGGGAATATAATGCTAAGTACTCTAAGAAGCAAACCAAGCCTATCCGATTTATAATTTTCGAGGAAAAGGAGTCAAAGTTTTATACAGCTGACAATTTGAAAGTTTATTTCAGGAAAGTAGGCCACCCTTTGAAAAAAATTGCGATCGACATCCGAATGTAAAAGGAAATAGTGTGGTCAAACCCAAGATCTTCTGCAATCTGTAAAGGTGTTTCCAAACATAGCCGACCGGCCATCGATCGACGAGGTAAATCTATGTTGTCGAGGCAGTGTGGACGGTTCAGTCGACATTGAACGATGACGATCGACGCGACGCGACGGCCGGTGGACTATGTGTGGACACACCTTTAGTCAATCGATTTCGTTACCATTCGCCTTTCTCTCATTTCCAGGTCCTCTATTGAACGGCAATCGAACATAAATATGCATAGCTATTTCCGTTCCACACGACGGCACCTGCATGTCTACAAACAATAACCAATCAGACTCCAATACTCCATACCAGAAGGTGTCATTGAATCAAGACCCGACTGAAATTCCAGATCAATTAAAATGTAGATAGACTGAGTTTAATTGATTTAATTATAACAGTTTTAATTTATTGTAGTTAGTAGTTACCAATGTAAGAACAGGTCAAATCAGCTGTTAAATTGTCATTTGATAGGGAATATAATGCTAAGTACTCTAAGAAGCAAACCAGGCCTATCCGATTTATAATTTTTGAGGAAAAGGAGTCAAAGTTTTATACAGCTAATAATTTGAAAGTTGTGGTTTATTTCAGGAAAGTAGGCCACCCTTTGAAAAAAAATGCGATCGACATCCGAATGTAAAAGGAAATAGTGTGGTCAAACTCAAGATCTTCTGCAATCTGTAAAGGTGTGTCCAAACATAGCCGACCGGCCGTCGATCGACGAGGTAAATCTATGTTGTCGAGGCAGTGTGGACGGTTCAGTCGACGTTGAACGATGACGATCGACGCGACGCGACGGCCGGTCGACTATGTGTGGACACACCTTTAGTCAATCGATTTCGTTACCATTCGCCTTTCTCTCATTTCCAGGTCCTCTATTGAACGGCAATCGACGGGTGTACTTCCACGCTCTGGCCAGTGTCAAGGAGGGTTGGACCCTGGCTTCTGTGTTGCTCAACCAGACACTGCTCGAGAACAGCCTGACTCCGACCAATCTGTTCAAAATGTCTGACTATGGCCGGAATTCTCAAAGTACAAGTGAAGTGATGAGTGACGAGGGAGTACTATTCTTTCCCCTGTTGAAATCTAACTCCCTGGCTTGTTGGAACTCCAAGACAGTGTACAAGCAGGATAACATTGTCACGTTGTATACGGTAAGGCATTTTCGGTGCGAGAAATATTGACGAAAGGCTCATGTATGGGTCATGTAAACAGCTTGTTATTTGTTATGAAAGTGGACTTTTCTAGATAGAATTTTTGAAGTAAGATATGTATATGTACATTAAATAGAGGCGGTACACAATTAGGTATATACAAGAAATTGTAATGCTCTCTTTGGAGAAAAGGGTTTATCTTGTTCTTCCCTCTGTTGAAGTCTAACTCCCTGGCGTGTTGGAACTCTAAGACGGTGTACAAACAGGATAACATTGTCACGTTGTATACGGTAAGGCCTTTTCGGTGCGAGAAATATTGACGAAAGGCTCATGTATGGGTCATGTAAACAGCTTGTTACTTGTTATGAAAGTGGACTTTTCTAGATAGAATTTTTGAAGTAAGATAGATATGTATATGTACATTAAATAGAGGCGGTACACAATTAGGTATATACAAGAAATTGTAATGCTCTCTTTGGAGAAAAGGGTTTATCCCCAAACCAACTGAATCACCCATAGGTAGTTGAAACAAGGAATTATAGCTCTCAACCAAACTTTATCTTTTCCCGTTTTCTCGTTCCAGAACGACCAAACGTTCCAGTTCCCCAGCGGTCAAACCAACTGAACTACCCATAGGTAGCTGAAACAAGGAATTATAGCTCTCAACCAAACTTTATCTTTTCCCGTTTTCTCGTTCCAGAACGACCAAACGTTCCAGTTTCCCAGCGGCATGAAGCTCATCGCCAACCGAGACCTGTACGTCCTCACCTCCAGACTGCAGAACTACATCGCCAATGGTCGCTCCGACACGAGTCAGATCAACTTCCGCATCTTGGTGGCCTCAATCGCCGACCTAACGCGGAAAACCTCATGCGACGTTGCCAGGTTTGACTTTACGGGTTACTTAACCCTGGACGACTCAAGTAGCAGCAACAATGTAAATATCCAACCCGGCACTGGTAGTGGTAATTGGAATGCACAGGGCTCGAAATTCTCGAGCAGCTATGCTGGCCCGAATAGTGGTGAAAGTGATCAGGGAGCTCCGCAAAACTTTGTTCAAGCTGCGCCGTCCTATAGTGGGAATGGTAATCAGGGTCCACCATTTATTGGCGGTAATGGAAATAAGGGTCCGCCATTTAATGGTGGTAACAGTAATCAGGGTCCGTCATTTGGTGGTAATAGCAATCAGGGTCCGCCATTCAACGGTGGTAATCAGGGTGGTCTGCGGCCGTCTCAGGGTGGTAACTGGAATAAACCTGAGCCTTCCTACAGTAGTAACAGCCAGACAGTACCTTCCTATAGTGGTAGCAGTAACCAAGCTAGACCTCCCAATAGTGGGGCTGCTCCGCAGAATTCGTACGGTGGGCCTTCCAAAGAATCCGTGGTTTTCCCCAGTTAAGACTGTAAAACGGCATGTTGTATAATGCTTATTCTTTTTCGTACTTAAGATAAGATAACTATCTATAAGCTGGTTGTCCGTGCTTTCCGGCAGTACTAAAAGACGAAATTGGGGGCCATCTTGACACGTTGATGAATTTCTTAAAACTTTTTATAACTAGAGTAGGTACCTACATCTAGAGATCTAGACCACAATAATGTTGAACTTTTTTCGATCTTGATTGAATAATTTTGGAGGTTTGTATGGAGAGCAATGAGTAAGTCGGTTTTATATTTTGTAAATACTAGGCACCAACAGCTTTTACACACTTATTATTTTATGTTTACACCTGTACAGTATTACACTAGGTGCCTTATCACATCTATAAAGAGCCTGATCGATTTTAGGTAAGTATGCAATGTGCCTGTTCTAAAATTTTACAGTTAATTTTCTAGATTCATTATTTATTATTTGTATGTATACGTATTTTTAATTTTTACCTACTTTAATTTATCATGACGTGACGGTGCGACAATGGAATACTTACCTATTTTATTTCTTTAGGATTATGTATGTACAATGTACAAGTTAACATAGGTATTAGAATCATAAAATTTTAACAAAATACAATTTTGTTGACAATATTTTTTTAATTTATTAAATTTACCAATTTGTTCTTTTAGCTTCTAATAATTACTTACTCATGTCCTAGCAGGTAATTATTTATCAGATATGCACATTTATCTTGTAGATCGATCATCAGGATGTCAGTTTATAATAGTATGTGAATGAAACAAATTGGAAAAGTCAGAACAATTAGGTATGTATACGTAAGTAGTACGAGTATGTATACCATACATGTACAATTACATAAGGAGTACGTAGACGGATCCACATAGAATGTTCCTATTGGGTCATCTAGCTAGGCATTGGTGATTGCAAACTGCGTTAGGTACGTACGTACATACCTACTACCTACTTAGGAAATTTTCATTTGCGTAATGCTCAATAAAATTTTAAAGGCGACAAATACCCTATATTTTAGGTACCCTATATATTCACAGCTTTTAGCAGCACAGCTTTGTAAATACATGTTTCCCATGCTTTCGTTCATACCTGTCTAGTTAGTTTTGTTGACTTCAGTGTGATCACTGCACTTTATTGGCACAGCTTTCAGTTTCTACTGCAGTGTACAGTTCACTTCATATTGTGTGTAGATATTCCAGGTGTTGGGAGAAGTTTCTGAAATCTATGATGTAAGTATGTTTTTAAGATGTCCCCACAAAGTCGACGGCCTTCGGTCGATTTATTGTGAATCGACGTGAATCGACGTCGATCGACAGCCGGTCGACTGTTTGAACACACCTTTAGATGTCACTGTTAGGTATAAATAATTTTTAGGACCATTATAGAAAACTGTAGTTGCAGAAAACGTCTTCAAAGGAGACATACCTAATACATTATAATTTTAAGAAAGGAAAAGTGGGGCTCGAACTCCAGAAAAATCCAAAATTCTATGTAAACCATCAAAAGCAGTAAGGAATCCATGTAAAAAAGTTAAGAATGACCGTAATACGTATACGTATTTCGAAAAGGCTTCACCTTCACTTTTTACTTGCCCAACTCAAACACCACCTGATGTCTAATTTCTTTTCCATCATGTTTTTCAGCTCAACCACCTCACCAAACAACTGGGGCTATGAAGTAATAGAACATCTAATCGAGGAGGAACAACAAACAAGTAACAAAACAACAAAGAGACCTAAGCCTTCCAAAAAACCAAAACTGTTAATCCGAGTAGAAGACAGCAATGAAAACGGCGAGAGCAAAGAGCAATCTGGGGAGAAACCTCTTCGGATGTATTTCTATAGAGGTACCTAATTTTAAAGTTAAAAAACGCGTCCCGAATTTTTTCTGGGACAAAAACGGAAATTCGGGACAAAACGCCCCAAAAAGAAAAACTGAACGGGACGCCGGGACACCCCCTGAAATTCGGGACTGTCCCGGCCAATTCGGGACGTTTGGCAAGCCTAGTTCTACCTATCAATATTTAAACTGAACCTATGTTTGTTTAAAATGCCTAAAGCCCCCTTCCCACTTGTGAGTTTCATCCGTAAATGGGAGTGTTCCCACTACACACCACGCAAACGACACGATTTTTTTCCGAACGGCAAGAGGGAACGGGCCTAGGTCCTCCCTGAGTTGGAATTATTAACCCACTACCTATTTTTTATTTCACAATCAAATCACCACTTGAAGTTGAGGGTATGAATAAGGTATTATAATCTAACTTCCGAGGGTATGACCTAAGGTAAGGTTGAGATATATAGTCATCTTGCCCAACTTAGAACCTATAACTGAAGTCTAACCTACATGGAAATTCAGAAGTATACCCAAACGACTCACTTGTACTCTGTAAACTGAAATTAACCCATCGCAGTCCTTCTCGTTGTGGGTAGACCAGTTAGGGAAGGGCTCTAGCAAGTGAGACCCGTCATTAGCCCGTTTGGACGGGTACTATGTACCTACGATTAATACTCGTACACTTATCCAATCTTGTAGGTACTTCTGCAAGGCAAAAACTTGACCGATATTCTAACATAATATGTACACATTGTACACCCACACCCACAGAGTAGGTAATTGATGTTGAGCTATTAAATGAGAACTAACACTTTCAATAGTACGCTGAAGGCATAAATTTATCTGTCTATGATGTATGTCTTAATGCCCTTAGCTCTTAGTGTTTAGTCTTAGCTAAAGTTTGTAGTAAATTACATAGGGATTTTCTTACGGACGATTTTGTCTCCCTTGGTGAGATCATAGACGACAATTTGCGGGTTGCAGAGCTTTTTTGGACTTCCGGTGAAGGTGTTGAGCTTGCCAGTGTCTAGAACCCACAGCTTACCACACTCGTCAATCTGAAAATAACAAGGTAGACATCAATCAGGATACCAAGACAAAAAAAAATTGGTTCTACCTAGGCTTGCCAAATATCCAAAATGTCGATTCGGGACGCGAATCCGCGAACATAATTGCCAAATCCGCGAACATAATCGCAAAATCCGCGAACAAAATCGCCAAATCCGCGACCATAATCGCGAAATCCGCGAACATAATCGCGAAACCCGCGAACATAATCGCCCAAATCCGCGAACAAAATCACCAAATCCGCGAACATAATCGCGAGATCCACGAGCATAATCGCAAAATCCGCGAACAAAATCGCGAAATCCGCGAACATAATCGCGTAATCGGAGCAAATGCAAAATCCGCGGCAAATCGCGAAATGCCGGGAAACATAATCGCAACATCCCGACAAATCGGCGAAATCCAGCGAAAACAATCGCCAAATCCGCGAACATAATCGGAAATCCGTGCGAACATAATGCGAAGCGCGAACCATAAGTCGCGAAATTCCGCGAAGTGAGCGAAATCCGCGAAATAATCGGCCAATGCCGCGACAAAATCGCGAAATCCCGCGAACAAAATCCGGAAATCCGGCGGAACATAATCGCGAATCCGCGACATTATCGCGAAATCGCGAACGTAATCGCGAAATCGTGGAACCGATAATGCGCGAAATCCGCGACATAAGTCGCGAAATCCGCGAACATAATCGCAAAATCCCGCGAACATAATCGCCAATCCGCGGACCATAATCGCGATAATCCGCGAACATCCTTCGAACATATGCAAATCGCGCGAGAACAAAATCAGCGAATCCGCGAGACATAATCGCGAAATCCACGAACATAATCGCGAAAATCCGGCGCGAACAAAATCCGCGAAATTCGGCGAACCATAATCGGCAAATCCGCGAACATAATCGCCAAATCCGCGAACATAATCACCAAATCCGCGAACATAATCGCGAATCAATACGTCGAGCATTACATCGCGAATCGGCGATAGTACTACTAATCGAAAATCCGCGCAACAAAATACGCGGAACCTGATACGCGGAGAAAATCGCCCAAGACCCGCGAATCATTCGTATAGGGATAATTCGCGTATATAATTCGCGAAATGGAAGAACATAACTGAGAGAATCCGCTGAACATATCGGCGAAACACGACGAACATAATCCTGATTATAGCGCGTACATTCTCGAATGTGAACATCAATCGCGTCTCCGGAATTTAATCGCGGCGACATAATCGCGAAATCCGCGAACAAAATCGCGAAATCGAAACTGAACGCGAAAGCCGGAAACCCTGAACATTCCGCGAAATCCGCGGCCAATTCATCGCGACGTCGTGCAAACATAGATTGCGAATCCGCCAAACATACGCGAAACGCGAACCTATGTTTGTAATAAGCAATTCCTAAGATCCCCAATCCCACTAATGGTTAATTCCGCGTAAATGGCGAGAATTCGCCAATAAAAATCGCGACAAACGACGCGAAACAATCCGAAACGCAAGAGCGAAATCCGCGAACAAAATCCCGAATAGTCGCATATAATCGCGAACGCCGCGTAACATAATCGCGAATCGCGAATCCGCGAATCACCACGAAATCGCGGAACATAATCGCGAATCCGCGAACAAAATCGCGAAATCCGGGAACGAACTAACGCGAAATCCGCGAACTATGGATAGCATTCGCCAAATCGGCGAACCCAAAACGGCAAATCCGCGAACATAATCGCCAAATCCGCGAACATAATCGCCAAATCCGCGACTCACTTGTACTCTGTAAACTGATATTAACCCATCGCAGTCCTTCTCGTTGTGGGTAGACCAGTTAGGGAAGGGCTCTAGCAAGTGAGACCCGTCATTAGCCCGTTTGGACGACAGAGTTGACAACGTGACTGGAATACCGGGTTGGAACTTGGGTGTCGTTACAAAGATCCGCTTCTCCTTGTTGGGACCGCCGGCATAGCCGTTGTTTGGACCGTAGGTCGTCGCTGTAATAGAGACACATAGAAATGTTAGTCCCTGTAAAATTCACTTGAAAGTAGAGGTTATTTTGGTCTGTCTTGAGAGCTCATTGGTCAAGCACTTCCTGTGGTAAGTAGAAGATAGCGTTGTTTTTGTTAGAATTCTAGTCAAAGGATTTGAGTAAATCACATAATATTTCAACCTTCAACAAGCACATAACTTAATTTCCAAGTTGATTGAGGTGAAAGCCGACAGGTGCCCACTTTCAATCACCCACCAGGGGTAAATAGAGGGACTATTGAAAAACAAAATCCAAATTAAGGGCACCCAAAAATTAGAAACTTCTCAACTTACGGTCAAACACGTCCACATCCAATATGGCGACTTTGGACGGGTCGTACTTTCCGTCCCGTATGGCATTGTCCCGGATACGACTAGATGGCCACGTGAAGTCCACACCGGACCATTCGTACAGGGTCTTCATCCCGCCTCCTTGTATTATGGCAATCAGGTGAGAGTGGAGCAAAAGGGTTAACAGGCAGTATGGCACCATGGTGGGGTCTGAAACAGAGAAATGTGTACCTATGAGAAATATGTATAATATGAGAGAAACATCCATCAAATGCTCACTTATTGGGTGATTTTTCTAGACAGAGATTTCGGAACTACCTATGCATAAAAGTTTACGAAAGAGAACTTTATGTAAAAATAGAAAATAAACATAGCTTGTTACCTAACTTTTACTTCGAATCCAGAAATGCAAATTTGACTATATGTAGGTTGATATAACCGACATACATAGGTAGTACCTATTACCTATAGTGTTAATTATTTTCACTGAAAAGAATAATAGGTTGGTAAGATGATACACAGATTATAAAGCACAGGATGCACACTGAATTTATTTTTCACTGCACAAGGTGAGTAAAAGGTCTCTGCTTATTAGTATGGGAAGAAAAAATAAACAAAAACCTAGTAAGTTCAGAAGTTACTATTGCAAGTTAAAATAACTAAAAAAGAAGGCAGGTAAGTAAGTTTACAAGTTACTACGGACCAGTGCACGATTCAAATTGGAAATGCAAAAAAATTTCGCGTCCGCTTTTTCCAAGTTTGAGTGAAAACTGTATATGAACGCGATTGTAATAATTGCCTGTTTGTCCGAAATTTCACAAGCATTACCTATTTTCTTATCTATCAGTGCACGTTTTTGAAGTTTACATAATAAACAATGTCCTTTGATAGACCTCATCAGAAGTATGTGGGTTAGAGTGATAACGCTATTGATTTATTGAGTAAGTAGGTAAATAGGTAATTATAAATAGTAAATAGGTTTACGAGTATTATTTCTATGCTATAGTACCTATCCCATTACGTATTTACCTATTCGGAACCTATGCCCTCATGATGCTCTCTAGTGTCACTTTTCTTGATTTGCAAATTGAAAATTTGGTGCACCCAATAATTCAACTTTCACAAGCAGATGCATTTTTGCAACAAATCGCTTATTTACTTTCACCAGAAAACGGTCACTAGAAAGTCGCTTTCTAATTAGGTAAACGTATGTTTTCAACTGGACTACCAGCATTTTTCCTGTTTTATACTCTCATTCTGAAATAAATCACCAATTTCATAACTTATTCTACTATGTTTTCAACTGGTGTACCATTTTCCCATTTTGTGCTCCTATTCTTAAATGAATCACAAATTTCATTATTTCATACCATCGTTGGAGTTGCGAACCCGCGCCCTCTCGCTCATCAGACGATCGTCTTGACCACTGCGCTATCAAGGATCATCAATGTGTCTAACGGTTCATTTATCATCCGAATTATCGAATCAGAATTAAAACAATACGGCACATGCTTGGGAAACTGTTGCATAACGCACATACACACGTCTACGTGTACCTACTTATGTATAGGCCAAAAGTTTCCAATCTGTGGTACGCGTACCACTAGTGGTACGCGGAAGCATTTCTGGTGGTACCTACGCGAACAGATATAAAATATGATTTATTTCGTAAATATGAAAAGCGAATCTGGCAACCCTAGTTGGGAGAGAAAAAATCTACATTCAATCCACCGAAAATTGGTGACATCGTACATTCGTACTACACAATTAACAAAAAAAAAAAAAAAAAAAAAAAAAAAACCCCCTCCGCTTTTTTTTTTTTTTTCCCCCAAAAAAAAATCCTGCTGAACCGCTCTTCCGATCTTATTTTCTTTTTTACCCCCAAATAACACAAAATTGATGGTGGTACGCCAAAAGAACTTTCAGGTGTCAGGTGGTACGCAGTACTCAAAAGTTTGGGAACCCCTTTTCTATTCTATACTATACCTACTTAGTCTACAAGAATCTATGAGAGCACCACAAACACATCCAGAGGTCCGGCATAGGTAGAACGAATGATAACTGATGTACCTACCAACACCGGACCTACGTAAACATGTGTTACCTTTATACCTACCTAATCTACCTGCATGATAATAAGCCCTACATATACATTCGTTTCACCACAGGTAGGTATTGTTCAAAAAATTACCCTCAATTTGCAGAAGAATAAAATTGATGGTTTATCCCATTTGTGTTGACAGGTAGGTACTTATTTTGTTTCCTCTTAAAACTCCTCTTATGTCGAATCTAGCACCTTAGAGTGATGATATTACTGGTAGGTAGGTACAGTCCTAAATCAAAACTCTCTAGCTAGGTATAATTGGTTGAGGAAATATCTCGATAATATCTAGCTGGATGACTGATTTGCCTACCGAAGGATTTTTGGAGATAAGGACCTGTGTCTATCATTAGTTTTTGGAGATAAGGACCTGTCTGTCATTAGTGGTAAATTCGACACTCTCATCAATCTTTAATAGTCTTCAAGACTTAGGAACCGCATGCTGAGATGATTGTAGATAATTATCTCTATTAGGTATTTTTGGTATTTTTTGGTTTTGCGTGGATTTTTGTTTGAACAAGATAAATGGATCACTGCAGTTGTTAGAATCACGATGAATCTATAAAATAAGTAAGTAATTTGTTATCTAAACAAGATTACTAGGTGCTTTACTGTTTACCTACTACCTATATCTAAACAAGAAGTCGGTAGGTAAGTTGAATAAGTAGGTATTAGAACTCGGTAAGTAAGTAAGTTAGTTAAGTACAGGTACCTATATTAGAACAAGTAGGTATCTATTTCCGCATACAGAACACGGGATTACGCTTTACATCCTTAAACAGCGCACACTTATATCCTTAACAATGTTGTCAAGGATGTCCCGAATACGTTCGGTCTCCGTTCCGATTAGGTTGTTTCATAGGATACCTGCACCTTCTTTATTTACATATTAGCTAACATACAAAGAAATACTTATCAAAAACATATAGTTACAATACTTACACTCATAACAGATAGAGGTACGCACCTTTATAGACTGTAATGTGTAAATGTGTAAGGCTGGCCACTCACTCTCAGGTAGACCTGATCAGGTATATGTAGGTAGAGTCAGTTCTACCTGATGGTTTGTGTGCTCATCAGATGTCAGGTTTACCTGATAGTGAGTGCGGCTGGTATTAAAGCCTTATACAATACTTACACCTAATAACAAACATGGGTAATAGGTACGCACCTCTAAACTGTAATGTGTAAATGTGTGATGATTGTATAACCATTGATTTACTTTGGCCACTTCAGCAATAATTAGCCAGGTACCACCAGGGCTGTATTCAGGGGGGTGGGGCCCCTTGAGCCTCATTTTTTTCCTATACTGGAGGCCAGATTCCGAAAATTTGGTGCATTGGAGCATCCCCCCTTGGTAAATAACTGTTTGGACTCTCGGGCCTTCGAAAAAATCCTGGGTACGGCCCTAGGTACCACGATAGGCATTAGATATCTCCAGACTCTCTGGTAGTAATGATGGTAGGCATACATATTGGTTAAATTGGTATAATTATCTATTTCATTGTCTATGTCGCGGTGTGGTTGATGACGTTCCTTATGCTATCTTTCACCATCGCAATTATCTAGTGACAGCAGTACCTGAAGAAACCATTTTTTGGTGACCAAGATATCAAGTTCCAATGAGATAATTATGTTACGTAGGTATTACTTGGTAAATAATAGATAGGTTATAGATACTCGTAGGTATACAATGCAATAGGCTGTATACCTATTTAATATTACCTACCTAGGTACTTTCTTACACCTAAACATACCTGCATTACCGACATAGTTAGGTATGTTGGGTAGCTATGTATGAATACCGAACTTTTATGGATTGTTGGTACCACTAAATCAATCAACAATCAATTTCGAACAAACCTCGGTACCTACTAAATAATTATGTATTCAAATGTGATTGCTCAACTTGTCTATATATTTGTGTACCTATACCTACCTAGGTATACATATAGTAATCTAGTAAATACCTACCTACCTACATGAGTAGATTTTAAAGTCATACCAAATTTTGTGGTCATAGACACCGAATTTGCTCCAATTAGTACGTAGGTATATTAGTAAGTTACTCAATAACTTAGGTTCTTTATTTGTAGGTATTTGAACAAATTAAATACAATTTTAAAACATAGTAATTTATTTCATAGTTACTCAATTAGTTAGGCGTCATAGGTACCTACCTACATACATATTAGAAAATTTGTTTAAGTTACTCAATTAGTACGAGTAAGTTGTCACACGTTGTTGTTGAGGAAAATTTTGCAACTATGTATGTCTCAATGAGTGGTAGTTCCTACTTTACATAGATGTTTACCTGGGTAATTTGTACGTAAACATCTATGTAAATATCATAGTTATAACTGAATTATTCCTACCCATTATCAATCTATACATCTACGTCCTGTGCCTAGATAGGTTTAGTAGGTAATGTCAGAGTAAGTTCCACACCTTACGTAATGTTTAGGAGGTATAGGTGTCTTCGGAATTATGATGATGAAATTTTCCGGACATCGAAGTTTTCAAGGAGGCGTTGGATAGGAGGGTATGGAGGGGTAGGAAGAAAGAGGTTAATGCCGACCCCAAATCAATTTGGGAAAAGGTTCAGTAAAAGAAGAAGAACTTCAAGGTAAAGATCGTAGACGCTTTAAAACTTAGGTAAAGGTCGTTCGCGCCAGTGCGGTGAGTTTAATTGGACAGCTTTAAGCAGAAAAGAAAGATGTCAGATAGGTAATGGGCTGTATAACGGATGACATTCATAACTCAAGGGTGACGATCTCTTCCCCAACCAATATTGGTGGCAATTAACATTGAGAATATTCAATGCTAGATATACGTTACCTAAAAATATACCCAGATTATTTACCTACCAAAGTCTTCTAGATCTTTAGGTGATTTGACTCATTTCTCTGGCCATGAATGTGTAGGAAAAATCGATTAATCACCTATTATATTAAAAGTAGGTAGCTAGGTAGGTAGATAATATTTAATCGTTTTTTGGTAGAGGTGCTGGTATATAGATTAACCTCTATTATGTCATGAGGTGATCCCTTTCAGTCCTATTAGATTAGATGTATGAAATAATGACAACAATATTCTATCTGCTAATTCTGCTATCAATAAAATTTTGTCATCATACTCGAATTATTTACTGTTTTGTCAAATTGTCACCAAGGAGCCAAAGGACTTAGGTATTATCTACCTGGAGATTCCCTGAACAAACTGGAATTTTCAATCGCCCAAAAAAGTGGCATTTTTTAGTAGGGTACGAGCTTTGGGTGAACCTCAGTGCTGTACGGTACTTGGTAATTTTACTTTGGAAATCCTGAGTCTGAAAAATCACACAGGCCAAGTAAAAACACAATATTCTAGTAGGTAACTTACCTGTGCATAGTACCTAACTACCTACCAATCAACATGTTATTATAGTGGCTGGTATTAAAGCGTTTTAGGTTCGGAAAAAAGGCTTGGTCAAGCATTGATTGATAGGCTAATACCATAATAGTCATAAGTCATAATACTACTTATATTGATTTTGATAAGACACATTGATACCTACATGAGAACCTATATGAATAATAGGTAATATAGTACCAATGTTTGTCTTACCACCCATTGTTAAATCACTTTGTTTGATTCAGTGGTAACCAAACTGTTGCTACCTTGTTACAAAGAGGGAGGGACTAAGGTCGTATGGATTACATTAGGTGGATGGCAATAATGCAAATAAGAATAGAATATACCCTGTTTATACTGCCAGAATGAGAACCAAATGTCAGCCCAAAGCAAACACCCTAGTTACGGCTGATTGAGAGGCTGACGAAAAACGCCGACCCCGTCTGAACACGGGAAAAGGCGAAGTAAAAGAAGAAGAAAATACAGCCAGAATGAGACTGAAAAGTCCCTTTACTCCCACAGCATTCCCTTTAATCCCGCGGTCTAAACATGAAATAATCTAGTGCGGTCCAATTTCTCAGACCACTGTGCCACAAGTTTAGTCACTCCTGGGAAATCGTAACTGTTATCATTGAAGTGTGAATAGATTAAAATAGATAATAGAGATATCCACAGATAATAACTGATGGCAGTAACCTTTCATATTGGAGAACCTTCATTGACCACGGCAGACTGAATGACTTCTGCTATTACAGATTGGGTGCTAGACTAAATGGCTTTATCATTTGAACTAGATATAATCTAACATAGGTACTTACCTAATATGAATAGGTAGACCTCTAGGTAAGCACCTACTACCTCATACATAATGTTAGTACCTGTATAGTATTTACAATAACTAGGCCTATAGTGTGTCCAGATCAATGTGACAGCAAAAAAATAGGCATTGTTGCCAAACATGTCACATGTGCAATGGTAGTGAGTCTTTAAAAGGGGAAAGTATATTGCACAGTGCTTCCTCCGACAGTGAAACAAAGTCAGGTAAGGCGATATCCCACCTTACCTGTTCTGGAATCCAACCTCTGAACTTAGAGCTACCTCTGCATTTTAGAAGAGAGAGTTTATCAAAAATAGACCTTTATCTGAATTGCAACAATGTAGGGATTTCCTCTGCATGTTCCTTCATTTTGGGTTGATGACTCATTGCTGTCACATTGATCTGGATGAACTATGAATTGCAGCAAGATCCAACGAAGAAGAAAAAAGTTCGGCTCTTATGGGTTAACCCTTAACCCTAAGACCACATTAATCCGACTCGACTTGATAAACCCCAACTATAAGTCAAACAATGTTTTATTTCAAACTTACCAATTTGTGTGTTTTTCCTCCGACAATGATAAGTTCACAACCCTCTATTAAGAATCGGTTTGATGATCAGACTCCATTATTTCAAATGTCTGTCCACACTTTTCCTTTACATTATTTACAAGCTGGATAGTTAGTTATGTAGTATTGCTAACTATAGATACCTTACTCCCAAAGTTGTAGGGAGATTTTTTTATTATTATTTTTTTTTTTTTTAACCCAGCTAAGGACATCTGCTTGATTATTCTATTAAGGTATGAAGTATTACATTTATCACCTGCCTATTATTTGCCTATCTGAAAAAAATCTCTTGAGAAAGAAACAGTAGGTACTTAGAATTTTTCACAAATTTAAAATTTACTTCCTATAAGACCCCATCAGAAAATGTCAGACCAGACCAAAGTCTGTAGAATTTCTATAAAGAAATACGACGGCGCGAACGACCTTACCATAATAAGTGTTAAAACTCCTAATCGAAAAAAAACAACTCAGAACAGAAAACCACACAACACAATCATAAACTTTGTAAGAAATGAAAATCTAATTACAATTTACTATTGAAAATAGCAAGATAGGCCCATGAAACTTTATGGAAAAACAAGAATAAATCTTGGGGAAAAACTCGAGAACTAAACAATGAAAAAAACAAAGCAATTTGAATTTTATTTTCCCATATATTATGCTGAATTCAGCCACAGATAACCATCATTTTGAATCCCACAAGATTGCCCATCGATATTACACTTGCAAAAATTTACAAAAAAAAAAAAAAAAAAAAAAAAAAAAAAAAAAAAAAAGAGGGGGAAAAAAAAAAAAAAAAAAAAAAAAAAAAAAAAAAAAAAAACATTAATTCCAGCACAATACCTACGCCACCGCGTGACGTGAGCGTAATTTTGACGCGTCTCTTATTAAACGTAATTATCCGCGGATATTTTTATTTCTGAGATAGAAGTGTTTACAATTTCTTGATATCGACAACTGGCAGGTACCTACCGGATGAATGATAGTGGAGCCTAAGGACATGTTGATAGAGACTATGTTATAGAGGACTATTTAGTCCGATAGAGATATAGGTAGATAGAGAACTATGTAGTCCGATAGAGGACCTAATAACAGACATGAGGTCCTCGAGCAGAACCAACCGGTTGTGTTTCCTTAGGTGAGGATTTTTTTTTTTTTTTTTTTTTTTTTTTTGGGCGAAATCGAAGAGAGAAGGAAGACAGGACAGGAGAAAGCCAGCCGTTCCGCACCTTATCCCTTCAGGATAAACTCCGCCCCCGCGGGAATCGAACCCGTGGTAGAGGAGACGTGTACTAGACAGTTTGGTGTGTAGCCAGACCTATTAGAGTCTCAAGCTGATTTGAACAGCGCAGCCAAAACTTTATAAACCCCAAGGTCCTATGTTCATTTTGTCGTCTTTCTATTTAGAGTTTTGACACGGGGACACCAAAGGTCCTTCAGCAGATTTTATTAGGATTCCTGTCGAGATATAGGTGGGTAGTAAAAAACTAATAAATCATCAAATAAATCTAATTAACTAATCCTCAACTCTGTTGACAGGAGAGGATATTGGCGGTCAGGAATCAAGTGTCATTAGATTGTCCTGAGTTATGATTTCATGAACAATGGGCCAGGAACATGTTCGGCTGATGCTCAGTGATCTAATATGACCACACGTCCATGACTTCACGACTGATCACTTCAAGATTCAGGATTGATTACTTTGAGAACATGACTGTCAAAATATGATCAGATTATACCTACCTACTGGCTTCCTCCCCAATATAGGTACCAAGGGGTAGGCATGTGCGTAGATATACCTAGGACAGGGGTTTCCAACTAGTGGCCCGCGGGCCACATGTGGCCCGCCGGCCTTTCGTGAATCTCTCGGAACCTTCAGAACCGATTCCGATGAAGTTTTCCCATCATATTTCTGGAATACCCAATCGGGGTTGCATCTCTAGAAAAAACTGGAAATCCTGATGGCATGGGGTCAGGAAAAGTACCCATTAAGTACAGCTCAGTGTGGCACAACCCATACCTTTTAGTATCTACCTAAAACAATAGAACAATATACGTAGGCCTATGAAAAAGGCATTAATGATACCACTGTAGGTATTTCCCAAACATATTATTGGAATAGTGTCATAACTCATTAATCATAATTTCATATTGTGTTTCTAATCATAATTTCATAATGTGTTCCTTGTATCTACATATTATTAAACGAGTTATAACTCTAGAAAATCCTGGAAATTTTCAGAAAACCCCAGAACGTACAGCAATGAAATCCCATACCTCGGCTGGGATTGAACCCACGCCCTCCTGTTTACTACCAGGCGAGCGCCTTGACCACTACACCACCGAGGCAGGTTTCAGGTTGTTGAAATGCTATTCAATATTTTCACCGCACTAATGGCCGCCCGAATTCCTACAGTTCTGCACAAACTAATCTCGGTAAAATATATAGAAAAGTCCCCCATTTCAATGTAATGACTGTAATACCCAAATGGGAACACGACCCCTATTAAGCGATAAAAAACGTGTGTTAAACGTTAAACCTATTCATAACGAGTGTAAGTACCTAACCTAAATCTGATAAATAAAGGACAAATTGATCAAAAAAACTTACCTGCTCCAAGCTCCGCAGGATCTTAAAAACCAAGAAAAATAAAGAAGGTTACCGTCTATAATAACCGTAGGTAAGTTCGATATAGGTAGTACCTATTTAATTATTAAATTTACGGTCTTAAACGGTATAGTCTGATTTAATGATTTAAAATTTGGTCTGAAACCCAGACTGAAAAATAAAGTTTGTTGCGGCTCAAAAACCACCGAGCTACTGACAGCTAGAAACTTGAAGTGTGTATTAATGGTTACCACAAAGCTGTGAGAACCGATAATATTTAAAATACCCGGTTTGACCAATCACGTAGGTATGAATACATGCTAATAAAGATACATGAGGTGTTGGATAAAATCTGACGCGACGTGTTAAGTTTATATCCCATCTGTTGCTAGAGAATCTAGAGATATTTTAAGTCCTCTTCCGTCATAAGAGTATATCATTTGAGAGAGAAATAGTATTTTTTTTATTATTATATTATTATTTCTTTTAAGAGGTTTAACAGAGGGAACTGTAAAAATCATTTTAAAAACCTGCTAAACAAAAATTACCCTGAAGAGAATGTGCCTGACGCAAACCCTACCAACACAAATCCAGGTCAAGACTTTCCATCAAGTGAAGAAGTAGGAGCAGTAATTAGAAAAATGAAAAACAACAAAGCGCCAGGTGAAGATGATACTGTCGCAGAGTTAATAAAATATGGAGGATCTTCAGTAGAACACGCCATACATGACATCATAAAAAGAGTATGGATAGACGAAATCATGCCTGATAGTTGGAATGTGGGCGTTATCTGTCCCATTCACAAGAAAGGAGACAAGTCAAACTGTGAGAACTATCGAGGCATTACACTCCTAAACACAACATACAAAATCCTAACAACTATAATCAACAACAGAATCAAGGAATGTATTGAGGATAAAATTGGAGAATATCAGTGCGGATTCAGAACAGCGCGAGGAACAACGGATCAGCTCTTTGTTGTAAGACAAATAATTGAGAAATGCTACGAATATGACATAGATCTAAATATTTTATTCATAGACTTTAAACAGGCATTCGACAGTATACAACGTAGCAAGGTGAAGAATGCCATGGAAAACCTGGAAATACCAACAAAACTGATAAACCTAGCGATGATGACCATGCAAAGATCTAAAGCTAAAGTAAAAGTCGAGAATATATTGAGTGATACTTTTGATATCAATGCAGGCGTTAGACAGGGGGATAGTGTAGAAGTGTTTGCAATCTCTTGATATCGACAACTGGCAGGTACCGGATGAATGATAGTGGAGCCTAAGGACATGTTGATAGAGATAGAGACTATGTTATAGAGGACTAGGTATTTAGTCCGATAGAGATATAGGTAGATAGAGAACTATGTAGTCCGATAGAGGACCTAATAACAGACATGAGGTCCTAGAGCAGAACCAACCGGTTGTGTTTCCTTAGGTGAGGGTTTTTTTTTCTTTTTTTTTTAGGGTTTGTTGATACTGTAACTGCTAGGGTTTTATCGTCCCGAAATCGAAGAGAGAAGGAAGACAGGACAGGAGAAAGCCAGCCGTTCCGATTATCCCTTCAGGATAAACTCCGCCCCCGCGGGAATCGAACTCGTGGTAGAGGAGACGTGTACTCGGTGTACTAGACATTTTGGTGTGTAGCCAGACCTATTAGAGTCTCAAGCTGATTTGAACAGCACAGCCAAAACTTTATAAACCCCAAGGTCCCATGTTCATTTTGTCGTCTTTCTATTTAGAGTTTGGACACGGGGACACCTAAAGGATATCCAAAGGTCCTTCAGCAGATTTTATTAGGACTCCTGTCGAGATCTAGGTAGTAAAAAACTAATAAATCATCAAATAAATCTAATTAACTAATCCTCAACTCTGTTGACAGGACAGGATATTGGCGGTCAGGAATCAAGTGTCATTAGATTGTCCTGAGTTATGACTTCATGAACAATGGGCCAGGAACATGTTCGGCTGATGCTCAGTGATCTAATAATTATGACCACACGTTCATGACTTCACGACTGATCACTTCAAGATTCAGGATTGATTACTTTGAGAACATGACTGTCAAAATATGATCAGATTATACCTACCTAAAAAACCTATTCTATTCTTAGCCAGCCATTATGGGTGGCCGATGCAATTTTCTCTGGTTCATAAAACTGGCTACAACAGGGTTTGTTTCTCTTGGGTCGGGGCTAGGGTCGAGGGTCGGAGGGGCTAGGCTAGGCCAGGGTCGGAGCTCCGTTGTGGACGCCTACTTAGGATTGAAGAGTGTTAATTGCACTGTTGATTTTTTCAACGGAAAGAGTATCAGGAAAGAAATTACTTGCGTAGTATTATCTGTCACCGCACAAATAAAGGATGGCCGGTACAAGGTGCACTCCTTGTTTACAAATCACTTAGAAATCTTAGAATAAAATTACTTTCAAGGGGTGTGTTTTAGAAAAACATTGCGTTGAAATGCAAAGTAGCTCCTATGTAATTTTCAGAATCTTCACATTTACCTATGTAGTAGATAAGATAGGTAGAACAAACAAGATGACGAGTAAAAGTCATACCTACTTGAGTTTTTCCTCTCAAGAACTCGTTCAGAAATCCACCACCAATCACCAAATAAGGGAAGGTCCTGTAAGACTTCTTAATATTACCTGCTAATAGGTAAGAGTCAGTGTTATAAACTTTTTTTTTTAGTGCTTTAACTAGGTATAAAATATTACCCGCTGGGATAAGAACCAGCATCCTCATCACAAAGCGTTTGCCCCAAATTATCTTGCGTTATCACTGTTATCAGTTGTCAAGGCTAGTACCTATAGTTTTTAAATAATAATAAATACACACATGTACCTACATTACCTACATGTTTAGCGCCACGATAGATATCTACCTACCTATTCGCCATATTTTACAACAGTCTACAGTTTTATAGGTACAGAGGTACTTATAGCATAGGCAGGCATCTATGTTTTTCCTAGGACCATGCTGAATTGATGTGTTTTGCCTCAGACAGGAATGACACTTTTCTGATATCTATACCGCTATACCTATATGATACAGGGTGTACCTATTTATGTAGGTAACGACTGTCTTCAACATGTCAGACATGTAAACAAGGGCCAAGTTAAACTTAAAATGTGACCTCATTTTAGGACACCCTGCCTCGAGGGCCGCAATATTTTACAAAGGCTTAGGTTAGGTGATAGAGAATGGACGACCACTGTTTATGTCAGAATATTTCTCTAGATATTACCAATATTATAGGTGTTATATTATTGTATTATAGGTGTTATATTGTTGTATTATAGGTGTTATATTATTGTATTATAGGTAGTAGGGTATAGTAAGTGTACCTACCTACTATTTTGTCACTGTACCTATGCAATAACCATAGCATGCGTATTTTACTAGGTAGGTATTAGGTTAGGTGTTTGATACAAGTCGCCTTGATTTAATTAATTATCTGCGTTAATGGTTTTATAATTAATTTTGTCAACTAATGTTTGACAATATGTCTGGACAGTTTAGACAATGACATTGTCAATAATGTCATGCGTTACCTGTAGTGATGGGTAAATACCCGGGTACTTATTTTTGGGGTAAATACCCTGGGTATTTACCCGGGTAAATACCCAATTTTTATAAATACCCGGGTATTTTCAAGAAGCGCCTCAGTTGAATTGTGCCCGGGAAATTAAAAAAAAAAAATCAAGTGATGATGTTTTTTATTTATTTTTCTTCTTTTTTTAAAATACCCGGGTATTTACCCACCCATACACCCATTACCAAAGAATCTCATCGGCACTCTAAAAACAGAGGTCAACCTATGTACCATCAAAAACATCTACATGATAGGACCTCATGGGAAAACATCCCCAGTAAACATCTTGAGGAAAGCATAGAAGTTCGTAACAAACCGAGTGTGTTTCATTCGAGTGAACCGCAGTGTTACTGAGCCAGGATAGGAGGGTTCTCGAGGTCTAAATGATTTGTCTTGTACAGAATGGTGTTCGTGTGGTAAGCAGAGAAGTCTTGGTTCGATCCCAACCGAGACATGGAGTTCTATACTTTTTAGTATGGGTTGATGGGAATGGGATCCGAATTTCGGGATGTTACTTGCGTACATTCATGCATTGTATAGGTACCATTTGTAGGTAGGTTAATTATAAAATTATAATACCTACGTACAGCGACTATAGAGTAAAGTACCTGTATGTACTATACGTATCAAGCATGGCTTAAGGACTTACGGTATACAATTACTTTCTTTTGTTCCTGGAGAAATTAAATCCAGCTACATAATCTAGAGTATCTAGACTCGTACCTAGTTCAAAATTATTTAATTATTTAACTTTTTAGGTACTGCACACGGAAGTAGGTACACAGGTGCAAGTAGGTATGTCAGATAAAATCAGTCCATGAAAGAACATAGGTGTACTGCAAAAAAACTAACAGAATTTATAAAGCTTCTTGCCAAATACACGAAAAAAATCAGCATGAAGTTTCTTTTTTCTTATCTTATCTCTTGTAATCAAGTTCTTCTAAATACATCAGGTAGGTAAGTTATTTTTGAAACCGGGTTCCTGAAGAAACTTAGCATCTTTTTTTTTCAAGCAAAGGTTTTTATCAGGGATCTCAATGTTTTTCTAGAAGTTATGGGTCAAAGAGCGAGAACTTGGCTTGGTACACTGTCGTGATACTAACGACCTAAAATTGCAATTTCTGTAAGATCATAATGATCATTTGGTGTGTGGTGCTTTGTTACTTAGGTATACGGACCAAAGTGAAAGAATGCTATGGTGATTTCAAGTGAATTTCTCTAGTGTAGAACTATTGTAGGTACCTACACTACCAACATCTCTTAGATACATGTAGCTAGATATGTGATACGTAATTATGTATTATCATAAATATCAAATTTCATACTTTTGTAATTAAATGTCAGTTATTTGTAATCCCTCGTGGCACGATGAAATTCGTTCTACGCACGTAACTAGGTAAAAGTTTTATATCCTTTTAGATTTATTTCTATCTTGGTTGGGAGTCAAAGTTCAAAGTTTTCAAAAAAGTCATCAGGAAATGGAAAGCCTTGCAGTTATATGGGAAGTCAAACAAAGACTGTTCAGAAGTCTTTAAAAAAGAAAATGCAACTAATACCGAATTACATGAAAATATCTATTCAGTTAGTTAAGCTGTTAGATATGCCGTCAAATAGGACCATATTGCCGTTAATTTAAGTGGACAGCCACCCAAATCTACAGACCTGAAGTCTAGAGGAAGAGGAAACAAATACTCAAATATACACTGACCAAATACACCCGAAAAATCTGATAGGTATACAGACCAAATAAACCCGAAGTATCTGCTATCTATTAGGTCCTGTCTATGAAAACAATAAACTCTTAGATAGTTTCACACTCGATTATCTAATTGGTGTAATTCTCTCTCAAATCAAATTGTTTTTCTGTGTGATGTCGAGCAATGTTTTGGCAAACACATCTTTGTCAGTGTCACCTAATGACGGCCTTCCATTGGCAAGTAGTTCTGTTATGCCTTATTGAGATACTGATGTGAGATCAATACCCGAGATCTTTCAATCATTCATGAGTTCATGACTAGGTCAAGTGGTAGAGAATGCCTCAGGCATTAACTTTGCCCCCATTGCAAAGATGAAGTTTTCTTTCATTTTTGCTCCTTTAAGTTTTTATGTCGACTTTTATCGTTTGTGTTGAAATAAATAAAGTGTTATGTAATATTGATATTGATCTACATAACTATATCATGGAAAGGTTTGACCATAATATTACAAGAAATAGATATTATTGCTGACGTAGGCAAAGGTCTTTCTTTAGCCTCATTTGAACCAAAAAAAGACCCGCCGGCGGTGGATTTTATCCTGAACGGATGAGGTTCGTTGTCGGAATGACTGCCTTTCTAGTATCCTGTCTTCCTTCTCTCTTCGATTTCGGGATGATATGACCTTAGCAGTTACAGTTCCCTGCTCTGTCAAACCTCTTTTTTTTTAATCTTCGAGTATCTTCTTACCTCATAAAATTTTGCTTCATATTTCGTTGGATTTGTTTTCAGACACTCCTGAATTCCGGCAATGAGACTACTATCTATATTATTGCCAATCCATACATTGATGCATAGGTTGAAAAGTTGATGCTAGGTATCACTTCTGATCAATTATTATTGCTACTTGAAGAACCTATCAATATTCCTCTTCACACCTATGAACCAAGGCAGAAGCAGAACACAAATGTTCAGCAGAAAATATAGGGATACATTTTGGTGGATCGGCAAAAGGGTTTTCGATGATACCAGAAAGCGCCTCTGACACTTCCACCAAGACTTAGTGATGTGTTTGTAAAATTGATTTTTTTTTTTTTTTTTTTTTTTTTTCACATTCACAGCATTATTGACTCTTAATTCCGCTCATTTCTCCAGTCCAATTACCTTGGAAGGTAGGGTTTATGTAGAGTGGTTGAACATATTTCAATTTTCACAGAACCAATTTTTAACCTTTTTTCAAAACTCCTGCAAAATAATTTGAACTTTGAACGCTACTTGATTGAAATGATCGCCTTGGATGATTACTGCAAAAAACTAGTAGCAATAAAATTTAGAGCTCAAAATAATACTTGTCTATCAATAAGTGGATATGGTAATCTTAGGAGGTGAGATATGGGCTAATAGATATAGCTACTCGAAAATGGGTAGGTAGGGGCTACGGGTATAATTGGGTATCCTGCCCATGAAAATAAGCTTCGTGCTTAAATTTCAAATTTAAATATTATGTAGAGTAGTTGAACCTATTTCAATTTCCACTGAACCAATTTTTATCTTTTTTTTTCAATCTAAAATAATTATTGCATACCTAGATATATTATGTCAGTAGTAGGTATCTACATGACTAATAATTGCTCCAAGTTCAATTAGGTACCTAGCTCCCACCTAGAATAAGTATTGGTGGGTAAGTGTTTTTGATATTTTTCTGATCAAATATTTTACAAGGGGGCTATTTAATTTCGAAATATTGGCAAGGGTTTCTTACTTTCTTTTACCCAGGTCAGTTTTAGCTGATGGTTTTGACCTCTTTGATTGACTAGTATAATTATGCATATAGAGCTAGGTCTAGGTATCTATAAAACCAGAACTTTCAAGGTAAAGAATTCAACCCTCTCAGAGCTCTGCTTGCTGAACTTTAACTTGAATAAATAATTTATGGCATAAATTTAAAAGTTTATGCCAATACTCCATTACTGTCATAACTGTCGGAGTAACTGATCTCTTTGAATATGATGAATTAGATATTACCTAATAATATTGATATTTGCACATATTACTTACTATTTTTTCAATTAATAAAAATAATTTTATAGCCACATTCTTCTAAGAAATTCAAATAGATACCTACTTATAATAAAATTTATAATTGTGGTAATTTATAATAATTTATAAATACCTAATTGTGCCACAAATCCCTCAAATACTTGGGTTTATAATTTACAAATAATGACTACATCCTATTATAGGTGTTGGTGACACAATTTTTATTTACTAATTGGGAATGCCATTCTTGGGAATACTCGTAGGTATGTTGGTTTACCAAATTATCACATAACTAGGGTGGAATTTCATTCATATTTGTTTATTCATTATAAAATTAGGAAAAACGACTTTTGTGCAATGAACTCTCAAAGAATTTGCCTATTAGAGTTTGTGTACCTAAACATGAATGTTGTATGACATGCTTGGGAAGTTGGTTTATACCTAATTATGACATACCTTAAGGTGGAAAAATTTCATGAATATTTCTGAAAATCGTGGTCCATAAAAAGAAAAACGACTCTTGTCAGAGTACCCATTTGTGTAATCATCTCTCAAGAATCTGCCTCTTGAAGTTGTTTTCTGGTCCACTAGTTCTGTCAGCTGTATGATAGTTATCTCATTGGACTAAAGATAGTACAGATAGCAACAGTAGTCAATCTGTGTTCGAATCGGTCAGGTGGCGCAGAATTTTGTTCTATTCGTTCTTCTGGATTCGCGATCTTTTTGACGAAAAAATTGACAGCACTAAACCTTACAATATCAAATGTACCACAATTTTTAGATGATTTTGTATTTATTTTATTTTTTCTTGTATAACCGATTATTTTACGAAATACCTAGGTTATCAATTTCTTTAAAGCTTCAATATTTTTCTTAATTGAATCAGTGTTTTTAGGGATTAATTTTCGGTTTTGGATCAATAGTGCCCATTTTTTATTCTATCTGGACCTTTTTTGAGTAATCTCAAATATATTGAAAACTTGGAGCCAAAGCACATTGGCATCCTCTTAACTTAGCTCGAGTTCAACACACTTTTTGGAATAGTTTTTCCACTGCTGTACTAGAGGATTGACAATGGATCATCAGTAATTGGACGCGCATGGTTGCTTTCTTCATAAGAAGGATTACCTTTATCAAAGGTAAGTGATTTCAGTAATTTTTTCAAAGATTTTGATACCTACTTTTGTCAGATTCTACTTCGCTAAGCATTGGGCAAAATATTTTTCCATAACTTTTATCTAGGTACGGTACCTACCTATATCAGACAGAGATATGAAAGCTATTCGCTAAGAAAAAATCATTTCGTTTTCCCTTCAAATTCACTGTTTATCAACTCTCTGTTGCCCTAAATTAATCGTGAAACCTGTTTTTGATAACATCTACATACCCTTATCACATCACAGATTGCCTTGTGCGCTTGTGCTTCATTTTCTTAATCCCGTCTTTTTGAATGAAAGTTTTGTGGAGCAAGGCGATCTCCTTGTTACTTTCCAGGTTATATCTGACATAACCAATCCATTTGGCAATCTTGCCATTTTGTCAATCATGTATACAGTTAAGGTTAACGGCCTAAGCAGGCCTTTGACCTAAGCAGGCCTCGCGGGGCACTTTTGTGGCCTACGCAGGCCTTAAGTGCAGTTTAAAGTTAACTCCTAGTTGTGTTCCTTGAAAATAAATGACATATTGTTGGTATGTTGGCAGGGTTGATTATTGAGATATTTACAGATCATGACACCAACTCACCTAGTGATAATTTATTCATGATCAATAAATAATTCATGTTACTTATTCGTGACACAAGTTCGTCAGTTAATGACCTTCCCATGGGAACCAGTTAGGGGTAGGGTTCCGCTATTTGCTGATTATGAGATTGCGAAGAAAATAATTGTTGGATTTGTTGGTGTTTTTTCCTCCTCTATAGGGGGCGTAAAAAGTGCTGTGGGATTCCGGTCAGAGAAATTCTTTTTGGCTGTCCATAATTTCTAGGCATTAGGTATGGGTATGGCTCATTTTCCCAAAACTATACATGAAATGTAGTATCTTTTTCAAGGGTTTCTTTTACAACCATTCCAGTAAAACCAAACTTTAATTGTGAAAATAAAAAGTCTCTAAACCAAATTAATCCCCACGTAATCAAGCTTATTGGGGTAGTGTTTAGCACTCCAAGTGAAGTCATGAAATTTATCAATGCATTTTACTGTGGGAAACGAGATTTGTGGAAACATTTTCGCTAGGTAGGTTCCCTTTTTTTACTTTCCTTATCCTATAGGAAGGAAAGTAATGTAATCGGGTCAAATTTTCGATGGTCAGTTTTTAGTGTCAAAACACGAGTGAACCGAGTTCGTTTGAAAACGATCCAGGTATTCATGCATTGGTGGAAGATGTACTACCAAACCATCAGTTAGGAGACACTGGATCCATGGGCCACTCAGACCTTTCACCAAGGCCTCTATCCATACCTCAGCCCATCGTATCTTCAGTACTAGACAAAAGAAAACCTCTCGGAGACCATTTGTCAAGGCCATACCAGATCAACTTAGTGCCAAACCAGTTGTCGCAAGACGAGTATTCTTCATGTACTACCAAACCATCAGTTAGGAGACACTGGATCCATGGGCCACTCAGACCTTTCACAAAAGCCTCTATCCATACCTCAGCACATCGTATCTTCAGTACTGGACAAAAGAAAACCTCTCGGAGACCATTTGTCAAGGCCATACCAGATCAACTTAGTGCCAAACCAGTTGTCGCAAGACGAGTATTCTTTCCAAATGGTGACCAACACGGATCCATCTAGCCCGATCCTGTACAAAACTAAAATCATGCAAAAGCATGCGCCATTACTTGACCATCACAAAGTCTTCAAACAGTTCAAAGGCAAGACGGAATCTGGGAAGAACTGTAAACCAGGTTACGGGAAATCGTACAATTCTATTTTGTGTTCAATGTCAGAGTCTCTGACGACAGCCCCAGTTGCCATCAGTTTACTCGTTGGAAGAAATACATAGGTAGTACGGTCTTGCTAATTTTTAATCCTTTAATTCCTATACCTGGAATACCTAAGATCTATTTATAGAACTTTGGTCTTCCTTTCAAAAAGGCTGGCACTAAAGGAAGTTGTTTTTATCAAAATGAGCTTTCCCCTTTGAGGACCTTTGAAGACGAGCGAAATGACCTTTGAGGAATGCTTGATACATGTCCACACCCCACACCACAAACCTTTTTTCCAGTCGATATTGATCGACTTCGCTAGACTGTAATCCTTGAGACCCAGCTTTAAGAATAAATTCTTTCTGATTCTGTAATACCTACTTATTCTGTATTCATTTTTCATTATATATGGTCCGGGCTAGATCCAGACTGGTAATTAAGAGGCTCATTTCATAGGCTTGAGGGAGAGATACTTTCTTTACTTACACTTGCATTTGTTCTGGTCCACAATAAGGGTTCGCCATTTAATGGTGGTAACAGTAATCAGGGTCCGTCATTTGGTAGTAATAGCAATCAGGGTCCGCCATTCAACGGTGGTAATCAGGGTGGTCTGCGGCCGTCTCAGGGTGGTAACTGGAATAAACCTGAGCCTTCCTACAGTAGTAATAGCCAGGCAGCACCTTCCTATAGTGGTAGCAGTAACCAAGCTAGACCTCCCAATAGTGGGGCTGCTCCGCAAAATTCGTACGGTGGGCCTTCCAAAGAATCCGTGGTTTTCCCCAGTTAAGACTGTAAAACGGCATGTTGTATTGGGCTTATGCTTTTTCGTACTTGAGATAAGATAACTATCTATAAGCTGCTTGTCCGTGCTTTCCGGCAGTTCTAAAAGACGAAATTGGGGGCCATGTTGACACGTTGATGAATTTCTTAAAACTTTTTATAACTAGAGTAGGTACCTACATCTAGACTACAATAACGTTGAACTTTTTTCGATCTTGATTGAATAATTTTGGAGGTTTGTATGGAGAGCAATGAGTAAGTGTGTTTTATATTTTGTAAATACTAGGCACCAACAGCTTTTACACACTTATTATTTTATGTTTACACCTGTACAGTACTACAGTATTACACTAGGTGCCTGATCACATCTATAAAGAGCCTGGTCCATTTCAGGTAAGTATGCAATGTGCCTGTAACATATTTATGTAGACAAGAAAAGATGATCCCCCTTTTTTGACCAAAGTTCTAAAATTTTACAGTTAATTTCCTACATTCATTATTTATTATTTGTATGTATACGTATTTTTAATTTTTACCTACTTTAATTTATCATGACGTGACGGTGCGGCAATGGAATCATTGAACTGACTACTTACCTATTTTATTTCTTTAGGATTATGTATGTACAATGTACAAGTTAACATAGGTATTAGAATCATAAAATTTTAACAAAATATAATTTTGTTGACAATATTTTTTCAATTTACTAAATTTACCAATTTGTTCTTTCAGCTTTTAATAATTACTTACTCATGTCCTAGCAGGTAATTATTTATCAGATATGCACATATCTTGTAGATCGATCATCAGGATGTCAGTTTATAATAATATGTGAATGAAACAAATTGGAAAAGTCAGAACAATTAGGTATGTATACGTAAGTAGTACGAGTATTTATACCATACATGTACAATTACATAAGGAGTACGTAGACGGATCCACATAGAATGTTCCTATTGGGTCATCTAGCTAGGCATTGGTGATTGCAAACTGCGTTAGGTACGTACCTACTTAGGAAATTTTCATTTGCGTAATGCTCAATAAAATTTTAAAGGCGACAAATACCCTATATTTTAGGTACCCTCTATATTCCATGAACCAAGGCAAAACACAGACGTTCAGTAGAGATAAGTTTTGGTTGATCGGAAACAAGAGTTTTCGGTGCTAACACCAGAAAGTATCTTTAACATATCCACTAAAAGTATTACCTATTACTTTTACTCTCTTATTTATTTGTTCTTATTGATACTATGTAACATTGGTATTTTTGGCACATCCACTGAATTAATTAGGTTTAAAAAATATGAGGTGTTTTTCTAGTACCTACCTACTTTCTTTTCTCCTAAACATACATAATTTAGAGATAGGTACCTATTTATCCGGAAATCTCTTATTAGAAAAATAATAGTCTTGTTGAAGCTTGTTAATTTTTTAATCCTTTACCTACTTGCTATTCCTATAGAATTTTGGTGTTCCTCTCAAAAAGGCTGAGTAATAAAGGAACTTCTTTTCAACAAAATTCCTTTGAGGAATGAGCTTGAAACATGTCCACACTTTTTTTTCCAGTCGACGTTGATCGACTTTGGTAGACTGCAGTCCTCTAGACGCACCTTTAAGATTAAATTCTTGCTGATTCTGTAATATTCTGTATTCATTTTTCATAATATATGGTCCGAACTACATTAGATCCAGACTGGTAATTAAGAGGCTCATTTCATAGGCTTGAGGGAGAGATACTTTCTTTACTTACACTTGCATTTGTTCTGGTCCACTATATTCACAGCTTTTAGCAGCACAGCTTTGTAAATACATGTTTCCCATGCTTTCGTTCATACCTGTCTAGTTGATTTTGTTGACTTCAGTTTGATCACTGCACTTTATTGGCACAGCTTTCAGTTTCTACTGCAGTGTACAGTTCACTTCATATTGTGTGTAGATATTCCAGGTGTTGGGAGAAGTTTCTGAAATCTATTATGTAAGTATGTTTTTAAAGTGTCCCCACAAAGTCGACGGCCTTCGGTCGATTTATTGTGAGATCGATGTGAATCGATTCACGTCGATCGACAGCCGGTCGACTGTTTGGACACACCTTTAGATGTCACTGTTAGGTATAAATAATTTTTAGGACCATTATAGAAAACCGTGGTTGCAGAAAACGTCTTCAAAGGAGACATACCTAATACATAATTTTAAGAAAGGAAAAGTGGGGCTCGAACTCCAGAAAAATCCAAAATTCTATGTAAAACATCAAAAGCAGTAAGGAATCCATGTAAAAAAGTTAAGAATGACCGTAATACGTATACGTACTTACTACCTACAATTATTTATTTCGAAAAGGCTTCACCTTCAATTTTTACTTGCCCAACTCAAACACCACCTGATGTCTAATTTCTTTTTCCATCATGTTTTTCAGCTCAACCACCTCACCAAACAACTGGGGCTATGAAGTAATAGAACATCTAATCGAGGAGGAACAACAAACAAGTAACAAAACAACAAAGAGACCTAAGCCTTCCAAAAAACCAAAACTGTTAATCCGAGTAGAAGACAGCAATGAAAACGGCGAGAGCAAAGAGCAATCTGGGGAGAAACCTCTTCGGATGTATTTCGACGTCAAATCAGAGGAAGAAGAAAAATCTGCCAAGTCCATAGAGAATTACATTGATGCAAAACTGTCCAACAGTGATGAAACCGACATCCATGAGGAACATCTTAAGAGGAGAAACTCAATGGAAGCTGAATCTGAAGAAAGAAGACCACAAACGAAAGACACAAGTAGGAAAACCAATGGTGAGCAGAGACTCAAGAGTGACCGTCACAATGAAGGACGCCAAGGTAGCAATACACCCATAACCAAAGAATCTCATCGGCACTATAAAAACAGAGGTCAACCTATGTACCAACAAAAATATCTACATGATAAGACCTCATGGGAAAACATCCCCAGTAAACATCTTGAGGAAAGCATAGAAGTTCGTAACAAACCGAGTGTGTTTCATTCGAGTGAACCGAGTTCGTTTGAAAACGATCCAGGTATTCATGCATTGGTGGAAGATGTACTACCAAACCATCAGTTAGGAGACACTGGATCCATGGGCCACTCAGACCTTTCACCAAGGCCTCTATCCATACCTCAGCCCATCGTATCTTCAGTACTAGACAAAAGAAAACCTCTCGGAGACCATTTGTCAAGGCCATACCAGATCAACTTAGTGCCAAACCAGTTGTCGCAAGACGAGTATTCTTTCCAAATGGTGACCAACACGGATCCATCTAGCCCGATCCTGTACAAAACTAAAATCATGCAAAAGCATGCGCCATTACTTGACCATCACAAAGTCTTCAAACAGTTCAAAGGCAAGACGGAATCTGGGAAGAACTGTAAACCAGGTTACGGGAAATCGTACAATTCTATTTTGTGTTCAATGTCGGAGTCTCTGACGACAGCTCCAGTTGCCATCAGTTATCAACAGCAGGAATTCTATAGGAGTTCTCCAAGAAATTAAAATGGTAGGGAGGGAGGGAGGGAGAGAAAGAGATGAAGGAAGAGAAAGGAGAGAGAGATGAAGGAAGGATCGAAGAGAGAGAGAAAGGAAGATAGAAAGAAGAAAGACGGATGGACAGGCAGGCTGACGAATAAAGAAAGTCCTAATCTCATAAAAAGGTGTTCTAACATCGGTAGGCGTTTCTCAGTAAAGTCTTCAAATCGGGTAAAGCCGCAAAGCTTGTTATTTTAAAAGGCTTTAGGTACCTACCTACATAACATTTGGAGACCATTATTCACAACAGGAAACTCAATTGATGCCCTGCATTTCCTTTCACGTGAAGAATTCTGGAATCCTATTTGCTAACAAATTATTGATAGAAGCTCCCTGTTATACATACCTATTTCTGTAGATAAAAAAGCAAAACCTGTAACTACTAAAATACATAAACATAACACAAGCACGTTATTGGTAGTTATACAAACATATTGAGATAGTTGGATGAATTGAACCATTACTGGCGTAATCGTAAATCGCATCGAAAATAAATCGAAATGAATAAACTGCATCCTCCCCTGTGCTTATGTTTACTATTAGTAGATAGTTCCTATTAACAATAAGGAATGTATGTTTGCTCTGATTTAGATTTGAATGAAACCACATTTCCTTTCCAATACACACAGCTAATATGAGCATAATATTTAAATTGATATTTTTTCTTCAAATCATCGTAGAAACCTGAGTATTTATGTTATCAATGAAGTCTTGGAATTATAATAGCGATGACTTATCAGATAATAAATGGATCGATAATTCGGTATGATGTATATGTGTTTTTTCTTTGTATAAAATCAATCACTTGTCTATTGAAGAATAATTTGAAGGAAAAGTCGTTCAAGAGGCGTAGCAGTGTTACTTGCTGAGCATTGGGCAAAATATTTTTCCATAACTTTTATCTAGGTACGGTACCTACCTTTATCAGACAGAGATACCCGTACGTACACTTTTAGCTCGGTTACGAAGTTTAGTAGATTTCCTTTAGGGATGAGCTAATCATTTTGGGGCAAATTCACGACTTTGGTTCGGGGTTGTGTTTTTAGACTGTTTAGGTCTTTTGGGCTAGTGGAAAGCTATTCGCTAAGAAAAAATCATTTCGTTTTCCCTTCAAATTCACTGTTTATCAATTCTCTTTTGCCCTAAATTAATCGTGAAACCTGTTTTTGATAACATCTACCACTACCTACCCTTCTCACATCACAGATTGCATTGTGCTTCATTTTCTTAATCCCGTCTTTTTGAATGAAAGTCTTGTGGAGCAAGGCGATCTCCTTGTTACTTTCCAGGTTATATCTGACATTACCAATCCATTTGGCAATCTTGCCATTTTGTCAATCATGTATACAGTTAAGGTTAACGGCCTAAGCAGGCCTTTGGCCTAGTGCAGTTTAAAAGTTAACTCCTAGTTGTGTTCCTTGAAAATAAATGACATATTGTTGGCATGTTGGAAGGGTTGGTTATTGAGATATTTAATACAGTTCATGAGTTCATGACACCAACTCAACTAGTGATAATTTATTCATGATAAATAGGTAAATAATTCATGTTACTTATTCATGACACAAGTTCGTCAGTTAATGACCTTCCCATGGGAACCAGTTAGGGGTAGGGTTCCGCTATTTGCTGATTATGAGATTGCGAAGAAAATAATTGTTGGATTTGTTGGTGTTTTTTTTTTTCCTCCTCTATAGGGGGCGTAAAAAGTGCTGTGGGATTCCGGTCAGAGAAATTCTTTTTGGCTGTCCAAAATGTCTAGGTATTATAGTTATGGCTCATTTTCCCAAAACTATACATGAAATGTAGTATCTTTATCAAGGGTTTCTTTTACAACTATTCCAGTAAAACCAAACTTTAATTGTGAAAATAAAAAGTCTCTAAACCAAAAGCTTATCGGGGTAGTAATGTTTAGCAATCCAAGTGAAGTCATAAAATTTATCAATGCACTTTAAAGTGGGAAACGAGATTTGTGGAAACATTTTCGCTAGGTATTCTTTTTTTCTAGTTAACCAAGATCTTTTCCTGAATTGTTAGTATAGTTGAATGTATTATTCTTTAACGCTTTAACCCATCAAATATACGAGACCTTGTTTAGACTGCTGGGGTAAACGGACTTTTCAGTCCTATTCGGGCAGGATAAACAAGGTACAGTTACTTAGGTACGGACCAAAGTGAAAGAATGCTATGGTGATTTAAAGTGAATTTCTCTAGTGTAGAACTATTGTAGGTACCTACACTACCAACGTCTCTTAGATACATGTAGCTAGATATGTGATACGTAATTATTATCATATCAAATTTCATACTTTTGTAATTAAATGTCAGTTATGTAATCCCTCGTGACACGATAAAATTCGTTCTACGCACGTAACTAGGTAAAAGTTTTATATCCTTTCAGATTTATTTCTATCTTGGTTGGGAGTCAAAGTTCAAAGTTTTCAAAAAAGTCATCAGGAAATGGAAAACCTTGCAGTTATTTGGGAAGTCAAACAAAGACTGTTCAGAAGTCTTTAAAAAAGAAAATGCACCTAATACCGAATTACATAAAAATATCTATTCAGTTGGTTAAGCTGTTAGATATACGGTCAAATAGGACCATATTGTTGTTAATTTAAGTGGACAGTCACCCAAATCTACCGACCTGAAGTCTAGAGGAAGAGGAAACAAATACTCAAATATACACTGACCAAATACACCCTAAAAATCTGATAGGTATACAGACCAAATACACCCGAAGTATCTGCTATCTATTAGGTCCTGTCTATGAAAACAATAAACTCTTAGATAGTTTCACAGTCGATTATCTAATTGGTGTAATTCTCTCTCAAATCAAATTGTTTTTCTGTGTGATATCGAGCAATGTTTTGGCAAACACATCTTTGTCAGTGTCACCTAATGACGGCCTTCCATTGGCAAGTAGTTCTGTTATGCGTTGTAGAGATACTGAGAGATCAATACCCGAAATCTTTCAATCATTCGTGAGTTCATGACTAGGTCAAGTGGTAGAGAATGCCTCAGGCATTAACTTTGCCTTCATTTAAACTTCATCTTTCATTTTTGCTTTTTCCTCCTTTAAGTTTTTATGTCGACTTTTATCGTTTGTGTTGAAATAAATAAAGTGTTATGTAATATTGATATTGATCTACATAACTAGGTATAATAGGTAATAGTATATCGTAGGTTTTAGATACTATCATTTTTGATTTGGATCAGAACCAAAAATTGTTGCAATCCTTGATTGCCTTTTATGTGATCATGATCACCATTTTTCAGTTTTGGTGTTTTCTTTCGAAAACACCAAAACTGATAATCCTTTCAAAGTTGAGCTCCAGGCTTTTTCGGAGGAACATGATCGATATATTAATTACACATTTTAACAAGTTTAGCTCCTACATACCTGTGTAATTTCTGTTAACGAGGTAATGCGATCCACCAAAGCCATCAGGGCACAATGTGTCATACAATAGTAAAAGTACTCGCACACAGATTACAGGCAAATTTCTCAAAGTACTCATTTGTAAGAGGAGTACTCATAATCTTGATTAACTCAGACAAAACATCGTGACTAAACGAACTTAACGATATGGTCGGAGAAATCAAAAAGAAATAAAATCAAACCATACCTAGAGATATTATTGGTGCTCCTCACAATCAAGATAGGCAAGATACCTAATGGCAATGAAAGAAAACATTGAAAGAAACTTCTGCACTTATTATTAGGAGTGATTTACTACATATACAATTAATTATTAGAAGTGATTTAGTACCTACTTATCCATGTTGAGAATTGATCTGGACTACTCATTGTGTTTGGGTGACTTTTCGTGTACGCATGTGACAACTAGTGGTCAAGGTGCAAGCCTGGTAGCCGATAGGTCGTGGGTTTGAATGTCGACTAAGCCATGGAAAGGTATTACATAAAGCATTTGACCATAACATTACAAGAAATAGATATCGCTGACGTAGGCAAAGGTCTTTCTTTAGCCTCATTTGAACCAAAAGACCCGCCGGGGGTGGATTTTATCCTGAACGGATGAGGTTCGTTCTCGGAATGACTGCCTTTCTAGTTTCTAGTACTTAACTTGTCCTGTCTTCCTTCTCTCTTCGATTTCGGGTCGATATGACCTTAGCAGTTACAGGTTCCTTCTGTCAAAACTCTTTTTTTTTTCTAATCTTCGAGTATCTTCTTACCTCATAAAATTTTGCTTCATATTTCGTTGGATTTGTTTTCAGACACTCCTGAATTCCGGCAATGAGTAGCCAGAGATAACTGCAAGCCATGTCAAACGTAAGCCGAGATGTAAGCTACTCATTCGTGTGGCCGGGAGATTACAACTGGGGCAATGCCGCAAGCTATCCCCTACCCAGGCCGCCTCTGGGGGAGAGCGGAAATTTTACGGCCGCCAAATTAACAGGTTAGTTGGACAAACATCTTTTTTTTAATTTTGAATAGTGTCCGTTTGATCAATTCCCTTCAAATCTCCAGTCCAGTTAAATTGGAATGTAGCAAGCCTAGCTAGGTAGTTAGCTTGGTTGGTAGTGCGTCTTCCTCATAAGCGCTAGACCGTGGGTTCGATTCATGCCCGGGACGGATTTTAATTAATTCATAATGTTCGGTCTCGGAACGGCTGGATTTTTTCTATCCTGTCTTCCTTCTCTCTTTCGATTTATCTCCAGTCCAGTTAAATTGGAATGTAGCAAGCCTAGCTAGGTAGTTAGCTTGGTTGGTAGCGCCTCTTCCTCATAAGCGCTAGACCGTGGGTTCGATTCCTGCCCGGGACGGATTTTAATTAATTCATAATGTTCGGTCTCGGAACGGCTGGATTTTTTCTATCCTGTCTTCCTTCTCTCTTTCGATTGAAACTTCTGTAAGTGTGGCTAAAGAGGCGATAATTACCCTGCTGAGAGGATCAACAATTAAAATACATTAATATCAGCTATGCTACCATCTATATTATTGCCAATCCATACATTGATGCATACGTTGAAAAGTTGATGCTAGGTATCACTTCTGATCAATTATTATTGCTACTTGAAGAACCTATCAATATTCCGATTCCGCTCATTTCTCCAGTCCAGTTACCTTGGAAGGTAGGGTTTATGTATGTAGAGTGGTTGAACATATTTCAATTTTCACAGAACCAATTTTCAACCTTTTTTTCAAAACTCCTGCAAAATAATTTGAACTTTGAACGCTACTTGATTGAAATGATGTCCTTGGATGATTATTGCAAAAAAACTAGTAGCAATAAAATTTAGAGCTCAAAATAATACATGTCTATCAATAAGTGGATAATCTTAGGAAGTGAGATTTGGGTTGATAGATATAGCTACTCGAAAATGGGTAGGTATGGGCTATGGGTATAATTGGGTATCCTGCCCATGAAAATAAGCTTCGTGCTTAAATTTCAAATTTAAATATTATGTAGAGTATAGTTGAACCTATTTCAATTTTCACTGAACCAATTTTTATCCTTTTTTCAATCTAAAATAATTATTGCATACCTACCTAGATATGTCAGTAGTAGGTATCTACATGACTAATAATTGCTCCAAGTTCAATTAGGTACCTAGTGCTCACCTAGAATAAGTATTGGTAGGTAAGTGTTTTCGGAACTAGGTTAGGGTTCAATGTAGGTATATTAGGTATTTGATATTTTTCTGATCGAATATTTTACAAGGGGGCTATTTAATTTCGAAATATTGGCAAGGGTTTCGTACTTTCTTTTACTCAGGTCAGTTTTAGCTGATGGTTTTGACCCCTTTGATTGACTCTCGATATAATTATGTATATAGAGCTAGGTCTAGGTAGGTATCTAAAACCAGAACTTTCAAGGTAAATAATTCAACCCTCTCAGAGCTCTGCTTGCTGAACTTTAACTTGAATAAATAATTTATGACATAAATTTAAAAGTTTATGCCATTACTCCATAACTGTCATAACTGTCAGAGTAACTGATTTCTTTGAATATGATGGATTAGATATTACCTAATACTTATTGATACCTATTTGTATGACTATTTTTTTTTTTTTTTCAATTAATAATAAAAATAATTTTAAATCCACATTCTTTTAAGTAATCTACGTACATAGGTACCTACTTATAATTGATAATAGTTGTAATTTATAAATAGGTACCTAATTGTGCCACAAATCCCTCAAATACTTGGGTTTATATATAATTTACAAATGATGACTACTTCCTATTATAGGTGTTGGTGACACAATTTTTATTTACTAATTGGGAATGCCATTCTTGAAAATACTCGTAGTTATGTTGGTTTACCAATTTATCACATAACTAGGGTGGAATTTCGTTCATATTTGTTTATTCATAAAAAAAATAGGAAAAACGACTTTTGTGCAATGAACTCTCAAAGAATTTGCCTATTGGAGTTTGTGTACCTAAACATGAATTTTGTATGACATACTTGGGAAGTTGGTTTATACCTAATTATGACATACCTTAAGGTGGAAAAATTTCATGAATATTTCTGGAAATCGTGGTCCATAAAAAGAAAAACGACTTTTGTCAGAGTACCCATTTGTGTAATCATCTCTCAAGAATCTGCCTCTTGAAGTTGTTGCAAAGAGACATGGGTTATGTATGATGTATACGTACCTACGTGTGGGAATGAGTTGGTTTACCTTTACCCACATAACCCACATTAGGTATAATAATTTCAATCAATATTTATGAAAATCCATAAATAGGAAAAACGACTTTTGATGGAATTGTCAGCATTTGTGCAATAATCTCTAAAGAATTCGCTTGCTGGGGTTTGTTGCAAAGAAACATGGATTTGTCAGTTAATTGCTTAGGTAATCAATCAATCATTCAATGAAGATTGGTAAAACAATTTTAACATTTTTTTTTTATTTATTTATATTTATTTAATAAATGTATAAATAAAAAGAAATTAAAAAATGTTAAAATTGTTGGGGGTTATTAAAGTAGAAACCCTCTTTATGTAAGTGTGAACACTATACTAGGAGCTAGGAGGCTGCTAGTTAGTTATAAGCTAGTTGGTTTATTCTAAATAGTTTATAGACTTTATAGAGATAATATCTGCCACATGCCACACTAATTACTTACTTAACAGGTAGCGTCAGTGTAAACCACATTGTGGGTAGCAGTCCAGTCTGAATTCCGATGAAATAACAATAAAGTGTCGACATATATAAAGTTTCAGATGCAACCGAATGCATTAGTAACAACTGGTGCATGGAAAAGTGGAGGTAGAAATGCACTAGCCTCAACGTCACATGAGCTCATGGGGAGTCAGAAAGATGTGGTTCAAAGTTTGCCCATTATACATATAGTAGGTATAGTAGGTGATTTCTTTTACGATAGTTACATTGGCACGAAGTTAGCCACGCCCAAAACCGAGGCGCATGGAAGAGGTTGATTCAAAACGTCGACCCCACTTGAGTGGGAAAAGACGCAGTAAAAGTTTTTTTTTTTTTTTTATTTAGTTTTAAAAAGATGAGTGTTCCACCGCCGTTTTTATTTCGTAGCAATGGAACAACTGCTACATTAGACGCTTCGACATATAAAGGTTCAGATGCAACCGAATGCATTAGTAACAACTAGTGCATGGAAAAGTGGAGGTAGAAATGCACTAGCCTCAAGTTACGTGAGCTCATGATGGGGAGTCAGAAAGATGTGGTTCAAAGTTTGCCCATTACCTATATAGTAGGTAGGTGATTTCTTTTACGATAGTTACATTGGCACGGAACGTGAGCTTATACGTGCTGTGAGGGCAGTATGTTTCTACCTTATTAGACGAAGGAAAAGGGACGATTTGAAACGAAAAGGAAAGATCTAAGAGAAGAGAGCGCCAGAGCCTAGTTAGCTGGGAGCTGGAAGGGTTACAGGGTAGCGCGCCCGCCTTGTAAGTTTGATTCTCGCTCGTTGCAAACTTTATTCTAACGTTTCCCAGATCACATAATTATGGGGTTTCCCGGAACTGCTGATGCTGATGGCTTTTCCTATCCTGTCTTCTTTGTCTCTTCAATTTCGGGACGATAAGACCTCTATAACTCTAAACCTAGTTACGATTCCCTCTATAAAAAGACTTGGAAAAAAACCTCATCCCAAGCACTTACTGCAAATTTTAAGAACCTCAAATTCAAATCAAATCCTGCTCACAGTGCTCTGATTTGTTACAGTGGGCCATATTGGACAAGGCTCCCCTAAATCGTCTAATCTGATTGGCACGGAACATGAGCTTACGTGCTGTGAGGGCAGTGTGTTTCTACCTTATTAGACGAAGGAAAAGGGACGATTTGAAACGAAAAGGAAAGATCAAAAAGAACTTAAGAGAAGAGAGCGCCAGAGTCTAGTTAGCTGGGAGCTGGAAGGGTAGCGCGCTCGCCTGGTAAGTTTGATTCTCGCTCGTTGCAAACTTTATCCTAACGTTTCCCAGATCACACATGGCATATGGGGTTTCCCGGAACTGCTGGCTTTTCCTATCCTGTCTTCTTGTCTCTTCAATTTCGGGACGAAAAGACCTCTATTAATAACTCTATTACCTTGATTACTCTATACCTAGTTATAATTCCCTCTATAAAAAGACTTAGAAAAAAACCTTATCCCAAGCACTTACTGCAAATTTTAAGAAGCTCAAATTCAAATCAAATCCTGCTCACAGTGCTCTGATTTGTTACAGTGGGCCATATTGGACAAGGCTCCCCTAAATCGTCTAATCTGGTAGCCGGGTTTATTGGATTAGCTGAATAACTCGTTACATTATTAAATTAACCGATTGAATCGGGGAGTCTATCTTTATTCGATCTTTATTGCCGTGGCGTAATCTAATAGGTTATTCTACGTGCGTGTTAATAGGTAAATAGGTATAGGTTCACTCAAGACTCCTTAATTTTATAGTAGGGATGGGCGATATATATCGATATTTCCGAATATCGATATTTTGGTTTCGATATATCGGTAATATCGATATTTTACTTTCGATATATCGATATCGGAAATATTGATATTTTTATAAATATCGCCCATCCCTATTTTATAGTAACCAAGTTAGCGGCGATAGCACGTTGAATGCCAAATTCCCAATGGATCACTAAAGAAACTGAGCAATATTGCTTGCTGACTTTTGCCGACACCACTCAGGCTTGGTGAGGTTAACTCCCAATGGAGCTTAGAACAACTGTTACTTTTCCAATTTCTTTGCAATTTCTTCTTCTTTATCGAGTGACACTTTGCAATTTCTTCTTCTTTATCGAGTGACACTTTGCAATTTCTTCTTCTTTATCGTATCGAGTCACACTTTGCAATTTCTTCTTCTTTATCAAGTCACACTTTGCAATTTCTTCTTCTTTATCGAGTGACACTTTGCAATTTCTTCTTCTTTATCACTGATGTTTACTGCGGTTTCCGTTCAAGTGAGTGGAAATATTTGGGAACTTGGGAGGAAAAAATCAACAGTAGATAACCAACAAGGATTTAGGTTTTGTCTGCTGCGTCTGCCATATCAACCACAGGCTTACAACTTAGTGTAAATCGAGTCAATAGGCATAAATAGATAGATGAATGGGCTTACATTTACATAGATATTATTTATCTCTGTTGTGATTGAATGAAAGAGAGAAAAAATTTTATAAAATATTTTTTGAGATAGATTGGGAAATGCTCGACCACCGAAAATTAACGCTGGTGACATTGTCCTTGACGAAAAATATTTGAGGGTAGAAGATTGCAATCCCGAGACCTCGAACCTTCAACCCGTGGATTACAAGGTAAGAGGGTGTGGTTAAAACCACGGCAGGCCGACATCTCAGTGGTTGTAATCACGGGGTGTGACCTTGTTCAAAAGTCCACCAGGCTTATCCATTACCCTTTTCAATCAACTTGGATACTACGGGATAGGCATGCTACAACACCAATCATGTAACCATGTGAGTCTAATGTAACAGTTGTTTCATTGCTACGAAATAAAAACATCGGTGAAACACTTTTTTTTATCAACTTGGATATAAACCATTATATTACATTCTATTCTATTCTAATATTCCTTTTATGGTTGATCTTACTACTGAGAGTTGACACGGTATTTAGGGTTTTCTTTGACGTCATCCATGATTTACACAAGCTAGTATTTCTTGACCTCTGGATCCACTGAAAACTCTCTGTGATAAGTATCAAGAAGGTATGCTTTAAGACACAAGAAAAGGGTTCCTGTTTTTATCCCCAAAAAGGTCGAACTCCCCCACAACTTGTCTCCGACTTTTTCCCACAGGCTGTGCCCGTGAGGCTCGACCTGTTGTGCATACTTTATTGTTCATTGGACATGGTTGACGAATCACACACCGTCTGATTCAATTATTTTGCTAGCTCGCGTGGTCCATTTGAGTTCCTATTGTTTCTGGGCATACGTCTACTTATTAGGAGTGATTTACTACACATACAATTAATTATTAGAAGTGATTTAGTACTTATCCATGTTGAGAATTGATCTGGACTACTCATTGTGTTTGGGTGACTTTTCGTGTACGCATGTGACAACTAGTGGTCAAGGTGTAAATAAAATTGTTGAACGAACAGTGTGTGTTCTCAGCTTCCAAGTTTTCACTGTGGAAGGTAGAAGTTTTCACTGTGGAAGGTAGAAGTTTTCACTGTGGAAGGTAGAATGACGGCCAATCCAAGCTCAGACTGTCAAACAGACCGCGGTGTGTCGGCCGGGTCTGAACGCGTGTGGCTGGAAAAGCTTATTCAGACCGTCTGAGAGAGACCTTGGTCTGTCAGACCGTCTGAGAGAGACCTTGGTCTGTCAGACCGTCTGAGAGAGACCTTGGTCTGTGCCGTGGCGTAATCTATTAGGTTATTCTACGTGCGTGTTAATAGGTAAATAGGTATAGGTCTACATATAGGTCCACCCAAGACTCCTTAATTTTATAGTAACCAAGTTAGCGGCGATAGCACGTTGAATGCCAAATTCCCAATGGATCACCAAAGAAACAGGATTGCCTGGTTTTGGTACCCGGACGGGTGACCATCTGAGCAATTGCTTTCTGACTTTTGCCGACACCACTCAGGCTTGGTGAGTTTAACTCCGAACAACTGTTACTTTTCCAATTTCTTTGCAATTTATTCTTCTTTATCGAGTCACACTTTGCAATTTCTTCTTCTCTATCACTGATGTTTACTGCGGTTTCCGTTCAAGTGAGTGGAAATATTTAGGAACTTGGGAGGAAAAAATCAACAGTAGATAACCAACAAGGATTTGGGTTTTGTCTGCTGCGTCTGCCGTATCAACCACAGGCTTACAACTTAGTGTAAATCGAGTCAATAGGCTTAAATAGATATAGATGAATTGGCATACATTTACATAGATATTATTTATCTCTGTTGTAATTGAATGAAAGAGAGAAAAATAAAATAATAGTTATAAATATTTTTTGAGACATATTGGGAAATGCTCGACCACCGAAAATTAACGCTGGTGACATTGTCCTTGACGAAAAATATTTGAGGGTAGAAGATTGCAATCCCGAGACCTCGAACCTTCAACCCGTGGATTACAAGGTCAGGGGGTGGTTAAAACCACGGCAGGCCGACATCTCAGTGATTGTAATCACGGGGTGTGACCTTATTCAAAAGTCCACCAGGCTTATCCATTACCCTTTCCAATCAACTTGGATACTACGGGATGGGCATGCTACAATACAAACCACATGACTCTAATGTAACAGTTGTTTCATTGCTACGAAATAAAAACATCGGTGAAACACTTTTTTTTATCAACTTGGATATAAACCATTATATTATGACTTGAGTACAATAGGTGGGTGTACCTACATGATATTTTAGAACAGAGATTGTCTTGCAATTTGCAAATTCAAAAGAACTGTCTACGTGAAATTTATCAAAATACCTATAAGTTTAGTACCTATACAAGTAGTACTGTATGAATTAGGGCACATATAAGATCATAAATCATGAACGCATGTAGGTTACCTATTGCCTGGGTATATGTAACTGCAGACTTCAATTGATACATTTTATTGCTTTTTACCATTTCAATAAAGGTGAATGAAATATTTGGCATGGGTGCATGAACACTTAGAACTTTTATGACTACCGGACTCTTGTCATTCCTATGTCATAATGCCCGCGAGGAGTCATTTTGACTCAATGGGACCAACGTAGATTTTGTCCTCTACATACTGTTCATTGATTGGCAGTGAGGGTAAGATAGGAGAGTGAAAGAAAGGGAGAGACAAGAAAAGATCTAGAAAAGGCTAAGAGAAATATCCCTTCGCCTCCAAGGAAATCACTGAATGAGATAATTGTTGATCTTGAATAATTATCGATATAATTATTGTCAATTCAAAATCAAATATTATTGTCAAATATTATAAACTATTCAGTAGGTACCTAAGTACCAAAACTACAAACTATTCACTCGGTACCGAAGTACCAAAACTACTGCGTAAGGAATTTTTGGTATCCGTGGTACTTTGGACACAATAGAATTCTCAATCCACGCACGAATATATCATCATTATCTCCAAATTAAACTCAATGAAACCTCAATTATCGAGGGAATCTGGCATAATAAGTCGTGTAAAATTAGGGGACCTTGTCACCCTGCGCGTGATTTATGATCTAGTGAGCAAGATAATCGATGAGAGCAATGAATACCTAATTATAGGGAAATATTTTTGGTGTTTCCTAATTTGCATTAAATTATTATTATTTTTTTAAAGAGGTTTGACAGAGGGAACTGTAACTGCTATGGTCTTATCGTCCCGAAATCGAAGAGAGAAGGAAGACAGGATAGGAAAAAGCCAGCCGTTCCGAGAACGAACATTATCCCATCAGCTTAGTTGGTAGGATAAAATCCGCCCGGGCGGATTTTATCCTACCAACTAAGCTAACTAGGCTGGCAAAAAAGATCTTTTATTTTCACTGCCCTGACGCAAAGACCAGTCCCTATAAAATTGTTGAACGAACAGTGTGTGTTCTCAGCTTCCAAGTTTTCACTGTGGAAGGTAGAAGTTTTCACTGTGGAAGGTAGAATGACGGCCAATCAAGCTCAGACTGTCAAACAGACCGCGGTGTGTCGGCCGGTCTGAACGTGTGTGGCTGGAAAAGCTTATTCAGACCGTCTGAGAGGTCTAGGTCGGAAGATTTTTCAGCCACACACGTTCCGACGTGGTGACGGTTTGAGTGTGAGTGGCCGGCAAAAGACTGGGGATAAGAAATAAATCTTCAGTAAAAGGTAATTCAAGAGAATAAATTTGGAGACATTTACCATCCCTTAGGTTTTACTCCTAAACCATGGGAAAAGTGACACATCCACTGTCATTAGTGCAGAATTGGAGATGTCAGAATCCCCGTCACATTTTATCTAAACCTGACATACCTATTCACTGAAATTATTTGAATTCAAACATTTGTATAGGTTATGTGATTGAAATATTATTGAATGAACGAAGTGAGGTCGAAGCTTTTAAGTTCAACCTCAGAAAGTGTGCTGTGTCGTTTTGGCAACCCAAACTTTGGACAGTCCGTCAATAAATTTTATTGATTGTTTCTCTCCTTAAGCAGTCCACAATTTTGCATTCGGTTTTATCAGTAAATCCTTTTGTACATAATTCCAAAACGACTAGTAAGTAGGTATGAGTACATAGTTTGGTTAATGAATGAATACCAACAGTTCGTGTTAGAAAACCGGTTCACTTATCAATACCAGGTCAATAACTAGATGATTAGAGCATTATGAGATCATGTTAATGACATTATGCGAGTCTCAGGTCCTGACAACTTGACACCAACCTGACGTAACGTACCAGACTAAGATTTTTCAGGTTCATTGGATACTCACATCTTGTAAATGTAGTCATAAATTAATAATAATTATTGGTCCGGTGAATACAGTCAAGTTTACAGCAAAAATAGCTCCTATATTATTGAAATATGGTCATAATTTACTTAAATTATGCTTGATATTCGACATCACGTACAGGATAAATACCAACATTACTAATTTTACTGTCTCCAACTTGATGACAGAAATGTCTGCCAATGTGCCAACACACTTAGGTACTTGTAGCACCAGTACTATGTGATCAGTCTCCACTCTCCAGTTTTTCAGAACATTATTCAAGTACCCCAAATCAGGATAAATGTTGTTGCTACGTATACCTTTGCGGATTTTCTCTTACAGTTATTCATCAATAAAAACCTATGTTTTTTCAAAGCACCCCTTAACGTCACTCTATAGGTAACTGCTAAGATTTTGAGTGACGAGGATTTTACCCTCTATTCGGCCACAGACTACCCACCTTCTCACATTAACCTCAATCAATAAGAAAGTGGGGCCGGGAAAAGCTAGAAGCCCGCAATTGTCCAAATGGTCACCCATCCGGATATTAATCACGCGCAAAGTTGTTTAACTTTAGTGATCCATTGGTAGGTAACTGGTTTATTCATCGTGCTATCGCCGCTGTGCTGGCTATTTGGCTAAAGCTATCTCCTGATAAAAAATATAGAAGCATAGGGCGTTGACTAGACAAGACGTCTGTACATCACGCGACAAGGTAGATAGGTACCAACTTCAAATAATGTCTTCATCTGCCGTTGGTACCTATTACAGACAATTTTATAGGTATTGTCTTCTCCTTATCTAATCAGTGGCAATAAATACCACAGCTGTACTTACTAAGTTACCTTACTGTGAAGACCTAGGTCTGTCAGACCGTCTGAGAGAGACCTTGGTCTGTCAGACCGTCTGAGAGAGACCTTGGTCTGTCAGACCGTCTGAGAGAGACCTAGGTCTGTCAGACCGTCTGAGAGAGACCTAGGTCTGTCAGACCGTCTGAGAGAGACCTTGGTCTGTCAGACCGTCTGAGAGAGACCTTGGTCTGTCACACCGTCTGAGAGGCCTAGGTCGGAAGATTTTTCAGCCACACACGTTCCGACGTGACGGTTTGAGTGTGAGTGGTTGGCAGAAGTTTGGGCATAAGGAGAGACTCTTCAGGGAAAGGCAACTGAAGAGAATAAAAGTCGAAGAAATTTCCCATCTCCGCCTAAATCATGCCTAAATCATGGGAAAAGTGACACATCCACTGTCAGTAGTGGAGATGCCAGAATCCCTGAAATTATTTGAATTGAAAAATTTGCATACGTAAAGGAAATTATTGAAGGAACGAAGTAAGGTCTGACCTTATAAATAATATTCTGGAAAACTGGAGACTGATTACATAGTGCTAATGCTACCTGTTGGTACATTGGCAGACATTTCTGTCATCAAGTTGGAGACAGTAAAATTAGTAATATTGGCATTTACCCTGTACGTGATGTCGAATATCAAGCATAATCTAAGTAAATTATGACCATATTTAAATTCAACAATATAGGAGCAATATTTGCTGTAAACTTGACTGTATTCGCCGGACCAATAATTATTATTAATTTATGACTATAGGTACATTTATAAGATGTGAGTATCCAATGAACCTGAAAAATCTTAGTCTGGTACATTACGTCAGGTTGGTGTCAAGTTGTCAGGACCTGAGACTCGCATAATGTCATTAACATGATCTCATAATGCTCTAATCATCTAGTTATTGACCTGGTATTGATTTAAGTGAACCGGTTTTCTATCACGAACTGTTGGTATTCATTCATTAACCAAACTATGTACTCGTACCTACTTACTAGCCGTTTTGGTGTTATGTTGAAACAAACGGATTTACTGATAAAAAATGTACATTTGTCGAGTAACTGTACCCCAAATGAAGATAAATTCTGTTGTTCATACGATCCTACGTAAACCTTTGCAAATTTTTAGGTGTATTTTCTTTTCGTAAACGGAACTGATTCCAATGGCGCGCCATGCTTTAGGGAACCCGTTTCGTTTCCGAAAGTTTCCCGAAATTAAAATACACTTTTTTTCGTAAAGTCTTCCATCTGTAAAACCTATATTTTTTTAAAAGGGGTTGACGTCATTGTATAACTGCTAAGATTTTGAATGACGAGGGTTTTACCCTACATTCGCCGACAAGCTGCCCACCTCCTCACAACCTCAATCAGCCTGAGTGGGTCCGGGAAAAGTTAGAAGCCCACAATTGTCCAAATGGTCACCCATCCGGATATTAACCACGACCAATGTTGCCTAACTTCAGTGATCCATTGGCAGCTACATACGTAACTAGTGCATTCACTGGCCGCTGCACTGGTTAAAGCTATCTTCTGATGATAAAGATAAAAGCAAACCACATTGACTAGACAAGACGTCTGAACATCACGCGACAAGGTAGCTACTTCAAATAATGTCTTCATCTGCCGTTGGTACTTATAACAGACAATTTTATAGGTATTGTCTTCTCCTTATCTAATCAGTGGCAATAAATACCACAGCTGTACTTACTAAGTTACCTTACTGTGACCCAATCCTTCTCCCCTATCCCAACTGGTCTTACTTTGATGATAGCAACTGCAACTCGTTGATATCTGTGTTCCGAATGTCTGTTGATAAGTGTGATAGACTCTGGATCATGGATACCGGTGTCACTAACATTCTAAGCTCAATACAACAACTTTGTCCGCCCAAGATCATGGTATTTGACTTGAAAACCAACACACTCATACGCAAATACATTCTACCAACAGCTCAAGTGTTTGAAGGCTCCTTGTTCTCAAATATTGTCACAGAAGTGGTTGAGGATTGTGACCATGTGTTTGCGTATGTTAATGATGTCTTCCGCTATGGTTTGATCGTGTATGACTTCTTTAAGAACACATCTTATCGGCTGACTCACCCCTACATGTATCCGGAACCGACACAGTCCACGTACATTCTGGATAACTTGAAGTTCAGATGGGTTGATGGTATTCCGTGAAAAACTAGGGGAACACTCCCTTCCTATCTATTCTTCTTCTTCTTCTGCTTTACTTTTCTTCGTCTTCTTCTTCCCCCTTCTTCTCCGTCTTCTTATCCTTCTCTTCCTCCTTTCTCTCTACTTTTCTTCTTCTTCTCTTCCTCCTCCTCCTCCTTTTCCTTCTTCTTCTTGTTCTTCTTCTCACCCTCTTACATAATCATTTACCTAGACATTCTAGGCTACAATGGTAAGAAATAGTTGGTTCAATCTTTATTCTAAGACCACCAGCTAATTGGCATACTTTGTATGGGTTTATAGCTTCCCCTTTTGAAGATCTTACGACCCGCCACTAGTACGAGGTACATTTTATCGGTTTTACCGGTTGTAAACAATACTACGCGTAGTCTAGTTATCGCCCCAGACAACTGGTTTATGATCTGGAAAATATTATCCATCTATTTGTGATAAAGTGATAAACCACCGATTTGTCTTAGGTATCAAAGAAGGAATTTTAATGTCTCTAGTGATTTATTGATAAAGAGGTAAGGATCTTTGTTTCCTTACTTGGAATAGGAAGATTGATAGCAGATGAAAACTATAGCGCTTACAAGGCAGACTCGCTATGTACCTTCAAAGCTGACTACTAACCAGGCTGGCCCGAGAAATTTTACTTTTACAACTAAAATGTGTGTAGTACCTACTTCAACTTCTAAACCATGGGAAAAGTGACACATCCACTGCTATTGGTGGAGATGTCAAAACTCCCGTAATACTTTATCTACATAAACCTTGAGCGTACTGACACAAAAAGTGATAATTAACCTTTTAAAATTAATGTGACCTTTGAATTACAAAGATGTCTAATACGGATTGATAGGAAAATATAATTAGGTAATAATTTGCATAGGTATGTAGGTATTGCATAAACATTATTTGCTTGTTACAATGTTACATATTATTTGCATGTCACTAAATGTAATGAATGAAATGTAGGTCTGTGTCTACTATCTAATATCTATCAAGGTATGCTGGGCTTGGATGTTAAATGTCCTTCTGGTTGTTAGGCAGAACATATCTAGGTAGATAATAGTGTCCATCACCTCACATAGTGTTTGAGATGTCAGTTATTAGTTCAGGGGTGTTAGATATAAGGAACCGTAGCATAATTCTAGTTATTCATTCATAAGATCAATGTGGTTCTTTTTAGAATTATTTCTGAATATGTTTTTTGAGAAAAATTAAAGGACTTTGTTTTACTGTCAAAATTGTCAAAGGATTTTGTTTTACTCTCAAAAGATAGCCTCTATGATGGGTATTTTACTATTTTTGGTGATGTTTACCTAATATAAATTTTAATGAAGACGGAAGTTCCTCTTCTCCAAAAATATTAGACGGCGTGAACGACCAGGGCATTCCTGTGTTAAAACGCCTTATCCGAAAAAAAAAAAAAAAAAAAAAAAAAAAAAAATATTAGCCTAGGTATACCAATACTTATTTCTTATTTTATGCACTGTGAACTTTGAAGTTTACCAGGAGTTTTTTAATGTTCCCTAGACATTGAAGGTCCCTTATATGTTCCAATAGACTAACACCTACATAGGTAACTCCCTTACGCACTCTCCTGGATAGTCTTATATCACAAATGTAGACACAGGTAATGAATGTCAGATGACATTTATGTCACATCTTACGTGTCGCGAAAATACAACAGCTCTGCAGTTTACGAATGGGTCGGTCATTCACTTGTGGTGCGATATTGTTTAGTTTGAACGTGGAAGAAACTTCAAGTACCTACCTACCTACCTAGGTACCTAGACATATTTTATGGAATAAAACTAACATTAGGTATATATATAGTTCGTTCTTTATGTACATGGATTACATAGGTTTAACTCCTAAAACTTTGGAAAATACATGGATTCCATTTCTAACCATTTAAAAAGTGACACATCCACTGAAATTAGTGGAGATGTCAGAATTCGAATAGTGTTGTATTTTCTAAACTAGGTACCTCTAAATCCGTATTGATCTTTTGATCAAATTGAAAAATTACCCCTGTTTCTTTGTATTGAATTTTCAATAGAAAAGATTACATTTTATAACTTTATTATAGGAAATATGTTAATGAAATTGATAGTCCTTGCCTTCAACATTAACAAAATAGAAAGACATAATAAAAACTGTTTAATTATTCATTTCCTATTTCTCTGTTTCAGAAAGTTCTACAGTGTTGCCAGCATGGTTGCTCTCCATGTGGTTTATGACTACCATACATCCCCCTCTGAAATCATACAGGCAGAACGTAAAAACACCAATAAGTACCAAACAACTCCTAGAGGAAAACAATAACATTAATCTAATAGTACATCCAGTGCCAAATAAAGTTAACCAATATGTAGATTTACCAGTAGAAAATCAAATAGGCGGAGGAGGCATTGAAGTGACGACCTTTCGGTATCCCAACGCATACAGATGGACAAAGAATGAACTGAAACCCAATCTCCCGCAAACCTACGCCAACTCATTGAAAACTTCTGAAATCAATGACATCAACAACAATCTCTTAACAAATCCAAATTTGAATGAAATACCAGGCCCTCCAGTGAATATCAGAAGTACGACACAAAAATCGCTCAGTAATCAAGATCCTTTCAATGATTTCAATAATATCCTGATCAATTCAAAGCTTTTCAAACATTTCAATGCTATCACATCCTATTCTCCTCCGTCGTCCTCCAAAAACAATATGTCGCCGAAAGATCTAAACGACTTTATGACAAACTCGCTTGGTAATTTAGACATGAAGAGTACCAATAACGATACAAGCTTTATGGATAACTTTAGAAACTTGAACGTGTCTCCCAAGGAGGTGATCCCATCAACAAAGGAATTTTTTGGAAACTTGATGCCATCGAAAGCGCCAGTTAATAATGTCTTTTCCAACTCTATAAAACCAACAAGCAATGAGCTCTATGATATGAACAACTATGGAAATAAAATGAATTCTGAAGAACAAGCATTCCATTCAGCTGAAAATATGGTAAGTCCCAATATCAATTCACAATTTGAAAACACCGTGAAATCTATGAATAAGCCCTTCTCTAGTGAAATGGATAACACTATGTACTTCAATATGGATACCTTACCAAAAGGGATACCGGACAGTGGAGAAATAAACGTAAATTTGAATAGCATTAAGAATAATGATATGTTTTCCAATGAAAATGTCCCATCCTTGGAAGATTCCAGTAGTAAGGATATAACGGATATGAATTATTTCGTAACGAAGAGCAACTAATGATATTATGTTTTCCAATGAAAATGTCCCATCCTTGGAAGATTCCAGTAGTAAGGATATAACGGATATGAATTATTTCGTAACGAAGAGCAACATGGATAGTACAGAACTGAAATTCAATTCTAAAGATAGGGATGTACCAAACAGTAATAGCTATGCAGATCAAAACAGTAATAGCTATGCAGATCAATTCAATATGTACTTGAATAATATCAACGGCCCAAGTCCCGTTTATATCAATCAATGATATGTTTTCCAATGAAAATGTCCCATCCTTGGAAGATTCCATTAGTAAGGATATAACGGATATGAATTATTTCGTAACGAAGAGCAACATGGATAGTGCAGAACTAAAATTCAATTCTAAAGATAGGGATGTACCAAACAGTAATAGCTATGCAGATCAATTCAATATGTACTTGAATAATATCAACGGCCCAAGTCCCGTTTATATCAATGGCATAAGAACTGTAAACCCTCATACATTCTTCACCAACACCTTGGTCGATACTGATGATGCCAAAAATCTCAACAATAATCTCAACAATATGGATACTTCCAACATCAACATGGCTGCTCCAAATTTAGAAACAGACACCATGGTAAACGCCAATCCCAATAACAGTATATCAATGGTATAAGAACTGTAAACCCTCATACATTCTTCACCAACACTTTGGTCGATACTGATGATGCCAAAAATCTCAACAATATGGATACTTCCAACATCAACATGGCTGCTCCAAATTTAGAAACAGACACCATGGTAAACGCCAATCCCGATAACACACGAATGGTTAATCCGAACTTTGTCGATTGGGAAAAAGAACTTTTCAATACGAACTACACAAATAATTTCTTGAATGTAGACTTGAAAAAGTTGAGACCACAAAGTCAGAACGAGAAAGAAAACAGAATGCCTGTGTCAACTCAAGCACCAGCAGTGACTACATATAGACCCATGGCTCCTTCAGGACCAAGTCAACCCATGAGACCTGCTATGGGACAGAAGAATAACAATCAACCACCAAATACCAAGTCCAATGCGGGTCCAGCAAGGCCAAGTACTGACCAAACGAAATCATTCTATCCCAGTGTACCTTCTAATGGCCATCCTAGTGTGCCTTCAAACGCCTATCCCAGTTCTTCACACTTCCAAGTTGTCTTCAGATGGAAGATCATGGACTTCGTATTCCGAGATAATAAACAGAAAGTAAATCTCATACGAAGCAACAAGTTCATTCCTGAAAACAATCTACCGTTGGGTATTGGTATCTGGAGAAGCACCATCTTTCTCTCCTTCCCCAAATGGAAAGCAGGCATACCCTTCACATTAGCTTCCTTCAATATGAATGACCCAAGTGAATCGCCAATCCTTCTCCCCTATCCCAACTGGTCTTACTTTGATGATAGCAACTGTAACTCGTTGATATCTGTGTTCCGAATGTCTGTTGATAAGTGTGATAGACTCTGGATCATGGATACCGGTGTCACTAACATTCTAAGCTCAATACAACAACTTTGTCCGCCCAAGATCATGGTATTTGACTTGAAAACCAACACACTCATACGCAAATACATTCTACCAACAGCTCAAGTGTTTGAAGGCTCCTTGTTCTCAAATATTGTCACAGAAGTGGTTGAGGATTGTGACCATGTGTTTGCGTATGTTAATGACGTATTCCGCTATGGTTTGATCGTGTATGATTTCTTCAAAAACACATCGTATCGGCTGACTCACCCCTACATGTATCCGGAACCGACACAGTCCACGTACATTCTGGATAACTTGAAGTTCAGATGGGTTGATGGTATATTCGGAATGGCCATTAGTCCTGAGCTAAGTGGTTATAAGTACAAGAGACATCCCTATGAGTACTATCACTACAACGTTCACCATTATAACGGCACCAATGTCGACAAAACTATCCGGGATGATCAGAGATATATGTACTTCCACTCCATGTCGAGTAACAGACACTATTACGTGTCTACCACAGATCTGAGGAACTCTAGCCGATATGTGAACTCGAGTGACATTGACGAGTATTTCCATTACTTGGGATCAAGATTTAAGAACACTCAAGCGAGTGCCTCTGCTATCAACAGCAATGGTGTCATGTTCTACAACCTGGTGACTAAACACAGCGTCGGATGTTGGAATACAAAAACCAAAGTCTACTTACCACAAACCCAGGACATTGTACAGACGAGTAGAGATATCTTGAACTTTCGAGAGGAGGGAGAAGAAGAAGAAGAAAAAGAGAATACATGTACTTTTCTTGTTAATAAATACGTTACTTAATGAACAATCTCATGATGTAAAATACGTAGTAAACCAAGCTCTAACATGACTTCTGAGTAGTTCTGAGGGTATTCCACAATTTCTACGCATCTACATAACTCTGACTCGATTGGCGTCACTCTTGTATAATATTGCATTACCTACTACAGTACTACATTCACAATTTTCAATGGACAATGCCTACCTATTGAATTACACAATTAACACTCAAGCATGGAAAACTCTAGCCCTCCAGGCAAATGTGTCATCAAGGCAGAATAGAACAGGCATTATGAAGAGAAACATCTTGAATAGATTTCAGCCTTGCCAATATGACCTAATCATCAAGTTGTATTATTGTAGAAATGTACATAGGTATTATTATGCAAAATGTACGCACTTATCAATAATATCTTGATAGGTCCCATCATCAACTCGTATAAATGTTTATGATGTGTAAAATATAGGTACCCATATTATCCAACTCCCTTTCATAGTCTTCTTCTAGTTTACCTTTTCCCGTTCAATCTCTCTTTCATATTAAATCTCTTTCTCTTTCATCTCTCTTTCATAGTAAAATTTCAAAACTAAAATTATTAAGAATAAATCTGCACTCACTATAGGTACCTACACAGATAGCTGTCAAAGGCATAGGGTAGCTCTTCAAGTCTTCATAGATTCGTAGAAGCTTGACCCATCCTTTAGGTCTGTTTGCCCCTACACCTAAGCCTCGGAGTGGGCTTTTTGTGTATGGCTCGTAGCTCTTAGATCAAGGGACTACTCTGGACAGGGAAATTAAGGAGCGCGGTAGCGCTCTGCCCCGCCAAGTCAAGAAAGATTGACCGCGCTACTAGAGGTATTATACGGGATTATCAGGCGCGAAGCAAGGAATTTATTCCTAGAATCAGAAATCAGAAAAATCAGGATTACATATTTCCAAATAAAATTTCTTTATGTTCTAGACAGGTTTTCTAAATTTGTTTCTCTCCATTAATCAGGAACTTTTCGCGAAGTGTCTATGGATGGGGGACCATCGGAGACCATCGGAGCTTTTCCAGCCCCACTCTGGCTGGGTGAGTACTGAGTAAGCGGGTAGTTTGTCAAATGAAGGGTAAAACCCCGGTTACCAAAGACCTTAGGAGTTAACAGTGTATTTATTTAAGTCTTCCATTTCTTGTAAGCCCTTTTCCCCATTCCAATTGTCCAATGTCTTCTACTGAAATCGCCCCTAACAGAGCATCATAATCATGACTAATACTAGTACTAAACTTGGATAATAGTTACTTGCTGTTAAGTTCTAGTACTCTCTTGTACTTGGTTCTAGTTCTGAAGATTACAATAATAACTGTTATATTCATAACTGAGGTGAGGTATATGTTTTATGTTTACAATGCTAGAATGAAACTAAAGCGAGTACATTTATCCCAGAAATAAGATCTACCAGGATCCAATTTGGAAAACACAGAGATCTGGGATACTAAGCCAAGGCGGGCAGATGAGTGAGGCACAGAGAAAATCAGAAGAGTAATCTTGGTCATTAATGAAAATGGAATTGTTTGAAAGATAATAACATAAATAAAAAATAATCAAGACTGAAACGTATTTGGGCACTTAAAATTAATGTCTTAAAAAGAATACCTAGGTACTTGAGATTCTAGATTTAATTGTTTTAATTTTAACCCTATTCGGCTTGTCAGGGTCTTTGTGTGCTACTGAAATTGTGTTGATCTGTCTTATACACTTAAGCCAGAGGAAATCTAAAGAAGGGTTAAGAACTTACTTGCGAAAGAGGTAGGGTGAAAAAATTCCAAATAGGAATTGGATTTCCGGTCAGAATTTCAAGGGAGGAAAAGCCCCTTACTTGATATTGTTCAGAAATAATTTTATTACTGAACAATCTGAATATGATGAAGTTGATAAACAAGTTTTGGGTCAAGATAGGGTTAACGCCTGCTGTGTCATAAAATTCTGGAGATCTGTTCCATAAAGTATTTATTCCAAATGGATTTTCAAAACAGGCTCTTCAAATAAGCTCGTTTAGAAACACATTCAAAATATTCAAATGTCTATTTCGAATGTTTTAAACTGAGAACAAATTAGTTTACACTAAAAACCTTACCAGTTTGACGTTAAACCCCATAAATTAGTTACATAGCACTTCACTCTATACATAGTATAGAGTGAAGAGTGAAGTGTTTCGAATTAACAAGAGGCAGCTAGACCCTAGAATGGACTCTATGAGTCTTGAGATAACTATCTAACTATCATATAAGGAGAGATGTCTGACTAAAAAGAATAAAACTGACACCTAACTTATTACTACATACTTAGAGGTGTGATGGTACTAATCTACATTTTTACTTATTTTGACAGCCGACTTTGTATTTCGTCACACCTAACACTCAACCTTATCGTTGTACCTACCCACATGTAGGTACGTTGTAAACCCTAGGTAAGAACCTACCCAAAACATAATACATTCAATCACATAGGTCTAATACTCGTTTACTAATCTAATACTCGTTATGTTCCGCCCCTAGCTTATTAGTTCCTTCTTATACCTTCTGTGGGGTGAGGAAAATTTCCATTTATAGTGGGTTTTCAAACCCAAGTCGAAAGTAGGATTTTTTTTTTATTTATTATTATTATTATTATTATTATTATTTTTTTTTTTTTCAAGATGAGTGTTTCACTGGCGTTTTTACTTCGTAGCAATGAAACAACTGCTACAGTAGACACATGTTGTCTGTGTGTGTGTGTGTTCTGTGAATTACAGGATGGGTGGGTGAAAACAGTGGTCTGGAGTCTCCAAAACTTCTGACCACCCTGTAACTATCTTATTACGTTAAATTAAATACCTAAAGGTAGTAAGTTTTGTATTTACCTATTTCATAATTTGGATAATGAGGTTTTACATCACTGTAGGTACAACTGCTAAAGTCTGACGGGGGTTTTACCCTGCATTCGGCAACAAGCTAGCAAGCTACCCACCTACTCACATCAACCTCACCTAGCCTGAATGGGGCCGGGAAAAGCCAGACTGCTCCGTCATAGGTATGCCCGAAAACCGAAAAGTTTCTTATGGATGAACAAATTTAATAAACCTGTTATAGACATAAAGAGGGGAAGTGTAGGGAGAATGGGATAAATGGGATAGTTTTTCGAAATGATCGAAAAAGAAGACGCGGAGTACGCGAACACGCGGAGGGAGAGAAAAATGAGGAGACAGATAGAGAAAAGAAAGAGAGTATGTATTATTTCATGTTTTTTAAAGAACATATAAGATCGTAAGAGAGAAGAGAGAGAGAGAGAGAGAGTGAGTGAGTGAGTGAGTGAGTGAGTGAGTGAGTGAGTGAGTGTTCCATATTTTGGCGCAGAGCCAGAAATGTGCAATGTGACGAATCCCTACCATATTCATTATAAGTTCTCGTACCTACGTACCGTACACCTACATAGGTATAGGAAAAAGAAAAGAGAAAAAGGAAATCCATAACCAAGGTATCCATCCCTCTTTCACTTATGATTCTATGCAAAATAATATGTAGGTAGGTATCACGAACATACACTTTAAAATGATAAAATCTATATTAGGGGTGTAGGTATCTAATCTAGACTGAAGGAGGAGAAGAATCACCAAATAAAAAAGGAAAATGCATCATCAACGTACCCATCATTTCTCTTTGAACTATGCAAAATATCACGTAGGTATATTTGAATTTATAATCTAGGAGGGTGTACGAGTATATATAGGCTAAAAGGAGGGGAAGAAGCAGCAAATAAAGAACAAACATAGGAGAGGAAAGAAAGGAGGAAGAGGAAACCCCTCTCTCCCTATAACCACCCATCCCTAAGTCCCTAACCTTTTACACAAAACGTCCATTAGTGTTCCCTATTTCCCTGATGGCATTAACATGACATAAACAGTAACAGCTGTGTCGATGTTATATACATGACCTAGTAAACCTTTAATAATAATAATAGACTCTTGAGTGGAAGGTAACCACTAGGCGAGGTTAACGCCTGAGGCGTTCTCTACCACCTAACCCTTAGAGCTCCATTATTATGTGGTCAAATTCTCAAAAAAAAGAGGATAAATTCCATGCCTCGGCTGGGATCGGACCCACGCCCTCCTGTTTACCAGGCCTGCATCTTGGCCACTACGCCACTGAGGCAGGTGGCGTAGTGGTCAAGGTGGCGTACCTTTATGACCTTTTGTCATATTTGACAGAGGAAACTGTAAAACTGCTGAGGCCTTATCGTCCTGAAAGCGAAGAGAGAAGGAAGATAGGATAGGAGAAAGCCAGTGGTTTCGAAAATCTTACCTGTTTAGGATAAGGTTCACCCCAAGCGGGAATCGAACCCGTGACTTAGCGCTTACAAAACAGATGCTACCTTCCAACTTCCAAGTGATCTGGCCTAATGACCTTACAAGACACTGAAATACGCTGAATGTCATGAGAGAAGGAAGAAAGGATAGGAGAAATCCAGTGGTTTCGAAAATCTTACCTGTTTAGGATAAGGTTCACCCCAAAGCGGGAATCGAACCCGTGATCTAGCGCTTACAAAACAGATGCTACCTTCCAAGTGATCTGGCCTAATGACCTTACAAGACACTGAAATACGCTGAATGTCATTCATATTTCGCTCTTTATGGAAATCTCAGGTTTTTTATCGGTTAGGATATGACTATATGAGTGACATTACCTATGTTAATGTAACCTTGGCCTACAAGACTGACAATGGAAGTTTGCTCGCTTTTGGAAGGATGTTGTTCGAAATATTGATGTTTTTTCAACGGGAAGCATAGGAGGGGCAACTATCAGTCATTTCCTGCTGTGCTTTCAAATTCCTCTTCCCTGCTCCCTGAAGTTCAAGTTTGATAAGAGCGATATTCGTTCTATGTAAACTTTAATAGGTAGGTAGGGAAGGTCTCAATTGCATGTCTAATGAATGAAAACTGTGTCTACTGTCCACTTGTCCAGTGTCCACACAGTGTTTACTAACCTAGTTGAAACATGGCCATTGGCTAGTTGGCTAGTATACTGCTAGTAGTAGAAATAGAAAGTACGAGTGGTAATCAAAAGCAGTTTTACGTAGGTATATACAGAAAATATAGGTACCTATCTACCTATGTACATTTGTACATGACTAGTCAAATGCAGTTTTCTACAGAAAGTACATGGCATACAGATACTCGTAACTCATATAAGATGCAGTTTAAATTTATGTCCACTGCAAACCATACTACATCTACGAGTACTCAAGTACTGTGTATAACCACTGTGTAAGGTTAGGCTGATTAAAATAGTTTTTTTGCTTGAATGCAATTTATTTGCATTCAGCTTATAATATTTGTGCCTAAATGATTTTTCTTTTAATTACCTATAGGTTACCTACCCATATTATTTCACTTTGATTTCATATAGATCTGTAAGTAGGTATATACTTATTTATACATAGGGTTAGAATCTCTAATATTTATTTATTTCATCATTTTTACTCTAGGGTAAGTGTACCATTTATTCGCCCACCTAAGGGTTTTTCCAGACAAAAACACTTATATCTCTGGTCCTAATTATTTTGGAATAGTGATCTTAGGTTCATTTGAAGCGGAATTTAGTCCTTAATAGAATGTATTTATAGCGAAGTCGCTAATCATAATCATTTAATCAATAATGCCAACGTTACTTGAGGCAGGTCACATCGTCACTTTATGACTTACCAAAGGCTGATGTAGGTATATTCAACGATGTAGGTACTATGTAGGACAAGAGTGCGAGGGGGATCCACTCGTAAAATTTTGTAGCTATCAAAACCAAATGTCAGCCAAAAACCAATCATCCTAGGGCTGATTGAGAGTCTGACAAAAAAAAAAACGCCGACATGTCTGTACACGGGAAAAGGCGAAGAAAAAGAAGAAGACTAGCAGGCAGCTCTGCAATCCGCAGAAAGCATTCAGGGAAGTGTTGCTCCAGTTAGTAGAAGCAACACAGTTACATCCACCTCGACGCGATAGATCTAATCGTCCATAGATCCCCAAAATGCTGTTATTATTGCGGTGATATCGCTAATCATAATCATTTAATCAATAATGCCAACGTTACTTGAGGCAGGTCACTTCGTCACTTTATGACTTACCAAAGGCTGATGTAGGTATATTCAACGATGTAGGTATGTACTAACATGTAGGACAAGAGTGCCAGGGGCATCCACTCGTAAAATTTTGTAGCCATCAAAACCAAATGTCAGCCAAAAACCAATCATCCTAGGGCTGATTGAGAGTCTGACAAAAAACGCCGACCTGTCTGTACACGGGAAAAGGCGAAGAAAAAGAAGAAGACTAGCAGGCAGCTCTGCAATCCACAGAAGCATTCAGGGAAGTGTTGCTCCAGTTAGTAGAAGCAACACAGTTACATCCACCTCGACGCGATAGATCTAATCGTCCGTCCTCTTCGAGAAGAAGACTAGCAGGCAGCTCTGCAATCCGCAGAAAGCATTCAGGGAAGTGTTGCTCCAGTTAGTAGAAGCAATACAGTTACATCCACCTCGACGCGATAGATCTAATCGTCCGTCCTCTTCTATCGTCCATAGATCCCATTACCTAGGATCACAAGATCTCTACTTGAGGGTCCTATCTTGATTCTAAGGGCAATCTCAAAACCAATATCCATAGATCCCATTACCTAGGATCACAAGATCTCTACTTGAGGGTCCTATCTTGATTCTAAGGGCAATCTCAAAACCAATATCGTCTGCTTTTCCTTTTCTTCTCGTCCACAGAACTCCTCTCAGGCGTTCCTAGATTTTAAGGTCTAACATCTCGATTCCAAGGACACTGAAGATTTTTGGAAGGTCATATCTTGATTCCAAGGTCAACATGCCACTTCCTCGTCAGCCAGGCAGAGTCCTGGACAGTTGCTGCTGCGGGTGCTCCCTCTCTCGTCCACAGAACTCCTCTCAGGCGTTCCTAGATTCTAAGGTCTAACATCTCGATTCCAAGGACACTGAAGATTTTTTGAAGGTCATATCTTGATTCCAAGGTCAACATGCCACTTCCTCGCCAGCCAGGCAGAGTCCTGGACAGTTGCTGCTGCGGGTGCTCCCTCCTACATCTACAATTCTACATAATTATTACCTAAACTGCCCAGCTATCAAGGTACGGTATCTACGAGTAGGTACCTACTGTAACCTATAATAATTAATAAATAATCATTTATACTTATATTGGTGCTCCCTCAAAACCGGTTCAATCATCAGTGGAATTCTTGGCATCGTAAGTAGTGTATCTCTAGTAGCGCTGTCAACCTTTCTTGACTTGGCGGGGCGAAGCTCTACCGCGCTCCTTAATCTACTCACAACTTACTATTAAGAATATTAGGTAATTAGGTTACAATATGAGTTCCCGAAAATAGGGATCTTTTTTGGTCTCGTATAAAGACACTGGCGTCCAAAGTCCAATAACATTGTGGTCCATTGGAAGAAAGTGGGTCCAAATTAGTGACCTGAGGGGTAGGTATCTTGGTATCTAGCCTTATAATAGTCACCTAATAAGTACATAATTCCGGTGCGAACGAAATTTATCAACATATTAAAGCCTATCGAAAAAAGTTCACAATTATGTATCTATTGTATAATCAATTATCGATTGGTGTTAATTTTCAGATCATTGGAGCCCTCACCTTGGTCCTCATTCTGACGACGGATATGAAAATCAAAACCATCATCATAGACACACTCCCACCCAGTATAGGTAAGTAACTGTAGACCTCACTCTCAGGCCAGCCCTCCACCATCAGGTAGACCTGACAGGCGGACCTGCTCAGGTGTACCTGTCAGGTCTACCTCAGTAGGTAGGTATCCAATGTTTAACATGACATATTTAAACAGTAGCGAGCTAGGTAGATACCTAGCAATAATTCAGCTACAAATAAACGACTCTCAAATCGTCTCAAGACAAAGTGACTAGAAGTTCCTGTTATGGGACACAACGTCACACAACCAATCAAAGTTCCGGACAAAAAAAATTCAAGGTCAACTTGATTTTGATAAAGCTGCGGAGCTATGTAGGTATGTATATGGAGGCACTGAAAATATATTATGTATTTCTATCAAGATTTCATCATTCCACTTAACGGACGTGGGTGTAACCTCAGAGAGAAACAATAAACCCAGGCACTGTTTGATCTAGGGGACTTACCAGGGCCTTGAACTTGGAGGCCCAATAGGAATCTAAACTTCTGGGTTCATAAGGCCCGGCCACAAACTAAGGGACAAGACCCCAATCGGTACTGCTTTTGACCTAAGAAGTCATCGAATTTTTATTCGATGCGATGGGTCGAACTAGTCTTCTGAATTTTCTCTTTGATAATCGTTACGACATTAATTCGTTAGTTAACAGTAACGTTATTTCTCTTCCCTGTATACTTTTCTATCCTTTAAATTCCCTCAAGTTAATGTATTGACAAAGCTAATGGTTTTCCAGTTTCTAAGTAGCGATAAAACGTCGAACGCAAATGTTGCAATAACTCTACTGATGCTTCGTGTTTATAGCTGTTTCCTAATCTTGTGTCCCACCCAAACTTACCAGGGCCTTGAACTTGGAGGCCCAATAGGAATCTAAACTTCTGGGTTCATAAGGCCCGGCCACAAACTAAGGGACAAGACCCCAATCGGTACTGCTTTTGACCTAAGAAGTCATCGAATTTTTATTCGATGCGATGGGTCGAACTAGTCTTCTGAATTTTTTCTTTGTAATCGTTACGAAATTAATTCGTTAGTAAACAGTAACGTTATTTCTCTTCCCTGTAAACTTTTCTATCCTTTAAATTCCCTCAAATTAATGTATTGACAAAGCTAATGGTTTTCCAGTTTCTAAATAGCGATAAAACGTCGAACGCAAATGTTGCAATAACTCTACTGATGCTTCGTGTTTATAGCTGTTTCCTAATCTTGTGTCCCACCCAAAAATTGATAAACAAGTTGTGGGTCAAAATAGGGTTAACGCCTGCTGTGTCATAAAATTCTGGAGATCTGTTCCATAAACTATTTATACTAAATGGATTTTCAAAACAGGCTCTTCAAATAACCTCGTTTAGAAACACATTCAAAATATTCAAATATTTCGAATGTTTTAAACTGAGAACAAATTAGTTTACACTAAAAACCTTACCAGTTTGACGTTAAACCCCATAAATTAGTTAATACATACTATAGAGTGAAGTGCTTCGAATTAACAAGAGGCAGCTAGACCCTAGAAAGGACTCAGTCTTGAGGTACCTATCATATAAGGAGAGATGCCTGACTAAAAAGAAAATACATAGTACCTATAGAGTGAAGTGTTTCGAATTAACAAGAGGCAGCTAGACCCTAGAAAGGACTCAGTCTTGAGGTACCTATCATATAAGGAGAGATGCCTGACTAAAAAGAATAAAACTGGAACCTAACTTATTACTACATACTTCGAGGTGTGATGGTACTAATCTACATTTTTACTTATTTTGACAGTCGAATTTGTATTTCGTCACACCTAACACTCAACCTTATCGTTGTACCTACCCACATGTAGGTACGTTGTAAACCTTAGGTAAGGACCTACCCAAAACATAATACATTCAATCACATAGGTCTAATACTCGTTTACTAATCTAATACTCGTTATGTTCCGCCCCTAGCTTATTAGTTCCTTCTTATACCTTCTGTGGGGTGAGGAAAATTTCCATTTATAGTGGGTTTTCAAACCCAAGTCGAAAGTATTTCTCCTCTTCCTGCTTTCAATCCTTCTTCCCACTCACTCATTCTTTTTTCGCTATCTTTCATTCGTTTTCTCTCTCTTTCCCTTCCTGCTTTATTTCCTTTTCTTCTTTGTCTCCTTTCTCGATCACTATCTAGGTATAGGTGTCCTTCTGTTCCTCTCTCTCTCTCTCTCTCTCTTCTAATGGAAGAGAATAAAGGAGGAGAAAGAGAGAGAAGAAGATGAAGAAAAAAAAAGAAGAACTAGTAGTAGAAGAAGAAGAAGAAGGGAGAGAGCGATAAAACACAGGGGAAATTGGAGATTTTCTCTTGTGGAGAGATAAAAATGTAAAGTTGTTCTTGTTGAAAATAATAAAAACACACTCACTCAATTGTCAGTCAAAATAAAGCTAGTAAGATACCGATACAAACATATAGGAACCTACGAGTATGTTTGAAATGTGGAGTAAAATCCCGATATATGTATGGAGTAAAAGTAGAGTTAAAGCTAGCATTTAAGTTTGGAGTGTATGGAGAATCCTAACACAGTAGAACCTCGATTATTTCAAGTAATCGGGACCGGAGGTACCTAGTTGAAATGATCGAGGTTGAAATTATCACTTTCTAACTTTCTACATAGGTATTATGATCTTTTCCTCTGATAAGTTAGGATATCCTTTGGAAGATAGAAAAAACAAGGGATTTTAGAGTTGAAAATGTTGAAATAATAGAAAGTTGAAATAACCGAGGTTCTATTGTAAACCCCAATATGTGTGGAGTTAAAATCTCAATACCTAGGTATGTGTGGCGTACCTATGTATGTGCGGAGTTAGGATGACAGAATACGAGGTGTCAATTTACGAGCGTTTCAAACCATGGGATGTGCATTTTGTCCAATTTATTTTCCTCCAAACCCATCACAAGACAGAATGCAGTTTGTCTTATACGCCAGTAGACAGTAGTACACATAGTGTGATGAAATTCTCAATTAAATGGGAGAGAGGGAGTGAAGGTTGATGGGTAGAATCCGGAGCACAGTGAAGAAGGGTGCAGTGAAGGTTGTTGTGAGGGGATGGAGTGAAGTTTGAGATTGAGAATGAAGAAGAAGAAGAAGAAGAAGAAGAAGAAGAAGAAGAAGGAGGAGGAGGAGGAGTAGAAGAAGAAGAAGAAGAAGAAGAAGAAGAAGAAGAAGAAGAAGAAGAACCTCCTCCTTCTGAGAATGAAGAAGAAGAAATTGAAATTGAAACATGGTAACATTTTATTTTTTACAATTAATAGGAGGAGGAAACAAGAAGAAGAAGAAGAAGAAGAAGAAGAAGAAGAAGAAGAAGAAGAAGAAGAAGAAGAAGAAGGAGGAGGAGGAGGAGGTTGAAGAGGAGGAGGAGGAGGAGAAAAATGAATAGATAAAAAGCTTAGACCCCGTCCGGTCTCGGTTAAGGCAATTATATTCCCGCCTACCTATTTTGAATTTATATTGGATGATGTTTTTAATGTCCTACATGGTCATAAAATTAATATTGCTGAAAGGTTAGGACTCTCAGGAGTTATGAGTTCAACTGCAGTGGCTTTCGATTGTAAAATACACGTGGTAAAGCCTGATAAGAGTGGTAAGTCAGTCTGGTTAGCTTTGAGGCCAGCCCGTCTACCTTGTAAGCGTTAAGTCGCGAGGGCAGACCGTCTGCCTTGTAAGCGCTAAGTCGCGGGGGCAGCCCGTCTGCCTTGTAAGCGCTATGTCGCGGGGGCAGCCCGTCTGCCTTGTAAGCGCTAAGTCGCGGGGGCAGCCCGTCTGCCTTGTGGAGGAGGTAGGTACTGCTGATTGTTGAATCAATACCAATATCATCAATCCATACTGGTAGGTATATTAAGAGGCGTAACTATCCGCTATTAGCATGGCTGATAAGCAGCGCTAGGTTGCGGGTTTCCGTCCAGGCAGATAAGATTCCAAGGATAGGTAGACAAGATTCGTTCTCGGAACAACTGGCTTTCTCCAGCTAGGCATGACCTGAATAACAATGAATGTTGTAGAGACTAGGAGACAACACTTTTCAGTTCTGCGGAATACTCAGTTAGTGAGTCAGATCCTTGTGTGAGTTATGTACATGAGGCAGGATCTACCTACGTCATTGACTGAGTAGTCCACTAATAATTATTGGAGTTGTTCTGTTTAAAACTCACTCATGCACTCTCTACATACATATCTCCACTAGGGAGGGTTTTATTATTTTTCCTACCCCTGTAATTCATGGACTCAAAAATACACCACTATGCATTTTCAAATCTTTATACACCATACGTCCTTCTCCTCTTCCTCCTCCTCCTTCTTCTTCTTCTTCTTCTCATCCTCCATTTCCATCTCCTAAAGTTTCATTTCAGTACAGCTCTCGAGTTGTAGAGAGTTTGAATTGAGGGGAAGGAAGAAGAAGAGAAGGGGGAGAAGAAGTAGGAGGAGATGGAGGGGAGGGGGGTAACGTTCGTGTTATATTATAGGTAAGTTCTGAGCTAATAAAACTTGGCAAAAGTTATTATTAATATCATATATTATTTTTCTGCCTCTTCAGTCCGAAATTTTGGAAGAAGCTGAATGGAACGCTTGATACTGCAAATTCGCCAGTCGGCCATGAGCCATGACGGCAAGAAATCTCGAGAAATCAGCTTTTTTTAAGGAGATTTTTCATAGAGGAAACTGAAACTACCAAGGTCTTATCGTCCCGAAAGCGAAGAGAGGAGGAAGGCAGGATAGGAGAAAGCCAGCCGTTCCGAACCATACCTATTAAGGATAAAACGAACCTTAGCTGTTAAGGATAAAATCCTCCTTAGGAGGAAATGGAACCCGCTATACCTAGTGCATGCAAGTTGCAGGTAGGTGTCCTGTACGGCGGTAGTTCAGTCCTCAAGAAAGCGCTAAATTCCCTGTTTAAATCTTCCTACGTGAATGTTTCACGGCTTGTACCTAAACAATTTAAGCATCTCTTTTTGTAAGCGACATGACGCAACCTTCTAGGAGCTGGAGGGTATACTGATCTGTGGAGCTAGGGGGGGGGGGGACTGAAGGATTGAAGAGGTCGATATTATAACATACGCAAACACCACATTTTCAAAGTAGGCTTAGGCTTGGCTCGACTTGGTTCACACCTGACACCATGTTGTATTCTATCTAATAATAAATGAAGAACACACTATTTTATTTACATTACTTAATAATTAACTGGCCTTTTTATTGTAGAACATTAAATTTACACCAAACACAAAATCTTTTCTACTTTTTACATTCTCGCTCCTCTGACTTCTAGCGTCATGGTTTTATAACTGACGTCATGGTCTCTTGTGATTGGCTGACGTCATGGTCTCTTGTGATTGGCTAATGTTAGAATGCGGAAGTAAAACATGATACATGATAGGTAGATAGGTAGATATTATCACATGATAGGTAGATATTATCACAATCTTCCTCAACCTTATCTCTCCACCTCAGTTTTGGTCTCCAAATAACAGACATAGTTCCACAAAACAGCTGAAATCTCGTTTCCCAAGAAAAAGGAACAAACCTTGGAGCTGAAAATATTTACAGAGAAAGGATTAGAGAAGGGATCCCGTGCCATATTTGCTTTCCGTTAATTGTCCGGGGATTAATTCGTTAATTTCTTCACTAAATGCGTGCTGGGAGCTTTTTCCTTGCCCTCGGCTTTCGTCTCTCGTCCATTTATTGTAACCTTTTTCTCTCTACAAATCTTTTAAATCGTTTTCGGCCCCTCTTTTGGTCGGACTTTGTGTTGTGACGTCATGGAGTGTCCTTGTTTCAGGTGATTTTCGAGGTGGAAAATTAAATTCTCATTTTTCGAATGAGGTCATACCTTTTACAAATTCATTAAGTTCCTAAGTTATTATCAAGTTCTTCTTCTTCATCTTCTTTTTTTTTGCCTATTCCAGTGTTCAGACGGGGTCAGCGTTTTTGGTCAGCCTTTCAATCAGCCTTAGATTGTTTTGGGCTGACTTTTGGATTTTGGAAATTTTACATATTTTCTGTTTTCTTATTTTCACAGGTAAGAACTTCAGTCTTCAGTAGTGTTTCACAGATTGGATGAATGCGTGCAGATTCGCAGAATATCCAGATTCCAGAGTGAATGTTCTCATCTCTGAGGTAGGGTAAGCACCCCTATTATGCCAGACTATCACTATCAGGTTGTCAGGTCTCTAGCCATCATGTTTAATTGGCTCATCCTGAACCGCAGTCAACAATCGTGAGAACTTGTGCTTGTCCTTTAAAAGCAGGTTATCAGGTCAACCTGATAGTGTGTGTGCTCATCAGGTAGACCTGACAGGCAGATCTGATCAGGTGTACCTGTCGGGTTTACCTGATACTGAGTGGCTGGCCTTAGACAAACACCGATAGTATGTTTTATCCCTCTCTTTGTCTACCCTCTCCCTTGACATTAGCAATTTATTCCTTTTCTTCCCCAATAATATATATATTAGGAGCAGGTACTTAGGTGGGGGGGATTTTATTTTTGACGTGTTGAATAATGTGACCTATATGTTCTCAGTGTTCAGTTACGGTAGCGAAGCATGGACCTTCAACAAACAGATGAGTGATAGAATAACATCCCTAGAGAATTGGTGCTATCGAAGAATGTTGAAAATTAGCTGGACTGAAAAGATTAGTAACGTTGAAGTTCTGCGAAGAATTCAAAAAAGAAAGTTTGAGCTACTTACCATGATAAAGAAGAGAAAGTTACGATATGCTGGTCACATACTCCGTGGATCAAATGGAACACTCCTACCCAAAATCATTGAAGGAAGAATAGAAGGGAAACGAGATCGTGGAAGGCAGAGAAGGACGTGGATGGATGACATCAAGGAATGGACCAACATACCAACATACGGGGCAATCAAGAGGCTGGCGCAAGATAGAGCAAAGTGGCGAGAAATGATTGAAGAAATATAGAGCTACCTTCTCCAATAGAAGACGCAACCTATGAATGAATGAATGAATAATGTGAAAGTGATGAGGGGAGTTATGCTGACTTGCTGATAGGGGATAATATACTGTAATCAAGTGGGAGTAAACAAATAAGCATCATTGTATATTGTGTTGTATACCTTACATCCTTACAAAGTCACTATTGTGTTGTCACACTCTTGAGCTGTGTCCACACTCCACATATACCTAGTCGACTCCGTCGATCGATGAAAAGGTGAATCTGTGTTGTCAAGGCAGTGTACGGTTTCAGATCGAAAATCGGTCGACGCGACGTAGATTAACGATTGATCAACTATGTTTGAACACAGCTAAAAGCTGATAAAATTCCTTGCCTCAGCTGGGATTAAACCTGCGGCCTTCTGTCTACCAGGCGTCCAGGCGAGAGTCTTGACCACTAGACCAGCAAGGGATTTAGAGGTGCTGGGTATTTAGCTATCTAGTACACTTTGTCGCAATTACCTACTATGTTTGGATTCCAAATGATTTTGTGCTGGAAGAAGAAAGAAGAGAGAAAGTAAGAAAAAGATGGAGAGTAATGTGGAAAGAGAGAGGATATAAAATTTCAAGTTTTCTCCTTCTCCTCTTCTTCGTCCGTCTCCTCCTCATCCACCTTCTTCTTCTCTATTTCCATATTGGAAAATTCTCCTTGATCGAGAAGAAATGGAAAATCTTCTCCTCTCCTCCTCCTTCCTTTTTTTACCTTCTTCCTCCTCCTCCTCCTTCTTCTTCTTCTTTCTTTTTCTTCTTCTTGTTTTTCTAAATAAAAATACTCTTCTGTTTTCTGTGGCAGCACGTATTGAATTAAAGTTTAATTTTCATTCAATTTTCAGCAAAGTAGTATAATTCTTGAATTCTTCCCCTCTCTTCTTCTACCTCCCCTCCTACCTTCTCTCCCTCCCCCTCCCGTTCTTTATCTTCCAATGTCTTCCTTCTTTTCCCTCTGTGAGAATTTTTACCCCATCTTCTTTCTTTATCAGTTTTCGATGTTTCTGTTTATCTCTCTCTCTCTCTTTTTCCCTATCTCTTTCTCTATCTCTCTCTCTTTCCCCATCTCTTTCTCTCTCTCTCTATCTCTTTCTCTTTGTAGCTCCTCTCTAGCGATATTTCCTTCTCTCTTAGATTGGAAACCGCCATGTTTGCCACATTTTCTTTCTCTCTCTTCCCTTCTCTCTCTCTCTCCTTCTCTATTCCATGAAAGATTGGAAACCAATATGGTAAGAACTCGTTATAAATAATCGATGAGAGAGAAAGGGAGTGATAAATATGGAGGAAGAGAGAATAAAATGAAGGAGAGAGGGATAGAGAGAGGGGGAAAGAATTATTAGAGGATGAAAAAGAAAGAAAGAGAGAGAGAGAGAGAGAGAGAGAGAGAGAGAGAGAGAGAGAGAGAGAGAGAGATAATATGTGCAGAAGCATATCAGAAAGTGCTTTATATTGAGTCGTTTTCTGTCTCTGTCTAGCACACTGCCAACATTTCTGGTGAAAAAACTGACACTAACTCAACGTAAATCCGTTTTGACATCTCTCTCCCTCCCCCTAATCCTCTCTCCCTCCCCCTAATCCTCTCTCCCTCCCCCCCCTCTCTCTCTCTCTCTTTTCTCGTATTTCAAGTTTGCTTTTCACGAGGGGATAAGAAGAGGAGGAGGAGTAGAAAAAGAAGAAGGGGAGTAGAAGGAGGAGAAGGAGAAGGAGAATGAGAAGGTGAAGAGAAAACGTGTGACAAAAGGAGATAAATAAAGAAGTCAGGGCCGACACTCACTTCAATATTTCAGGAATCAGCAGCAGTCACCTATGTAGTTTAAACACAGCTGTGGTCCCGGCCATTAAAGAGTTATAAAGTTATACCTACCTATATGAGTGTATATCTCCAGTTAAGGCCAGTTCCCATAATATGTCGTTCGAAAATGGGAACACTGTCGAACACTTATGACTCAAGTTGGAACGAGCCTTTACCGGTATTGGAAAGGCTCTAAACATTTTCCTGCTTTTTCCCAGGGCAAAATAAGTCAGATTTTTTTTTTCCAGAACTATCGCATCGAATATTTCTGACATCAAGCTATAAATATACCGGTAATGTGAAGGTACTAACATGTATACCTATGTAGGTATTATCTATAACTGTATAGATAGATAGCTGATAGGGGGGTTTGCTGTCTAATAGTGTAAGATCACGATTCCTGTAACAGGTGCTGGCCTGGCGAAGAGATTTGCCTCCTGTATTTCGACAGCATAAGAGAGTTAGGGAGTCAAAACTTCTTATTTATTGTCTCTCCCTCTCTCTCTTTTCCCTATCTCTCTCTCTCCCTTTCTTTTCCCTATCTCTCTCTCTCCCTCTCTTTTCTCTCTCTCTCTCTCCCTTTCTTTCTCTTTCGCCCTCTCTCTCTCTCTTTCTCTTTTACCCTCTCTCTCTCTTCTTTCTTCTTTCTCTCTTTCTTTCTTCCTTTTATTCTTCTACAGCAGTACCCTCTATTTGCTTAGAATTAGCTTTTCTTTTTCTTTTCCATCAGATATTTTTTTCCAAATTTTGATTTTCAAGACCAGAATGCGGATACTCATATTTTTCCTGCGAAACTCCACAAAAGTTAGCCGCGTCTAAGTTACCTTGTCTGTCAAATTAGAAACTTTCAACGTCATAAAAGTTAGCTATTAAAGGCATCAAAAGAGGATGCTTTGAATTTTTCAAGACCAAACTTGCTTTTTAAACATCATCCCATCATAGCACTTCACTCTATACATAGTATAGAGTGAAGAGTGAAGTGTTTCGAATTAACAAGAGGCAGCTAGACCCTAGAATGGACTCTATGAGTCTTGAGATAACTATCTAACTATCATATAAGGAGAGATGTCTGACTAAAAAGAATAAAACTGACACCTAACTTATTACTACATACTTAGAGGTGTGATGGTACTAATCTACATTTTTACTTATTTTGACAGCCGACTTTGTATTTCGTCACACCTAACACTCAACCTTATCGTTGTACCTACCCACATGTAGGTACGTTGTAAACCCTAGGTAAGAACCTACCCAAAACATAATACATTCAATCACATAGGTCTAATACTCGTTTACTAATCATACTAATCTAATACTCGTTATGTTCCTCCCCTAGCTTATTGTCATAAAAGTTAGCTATTAAAGGCATCAAAAGAGGATGCTTTGAATTTTTCAAGACCAAACTTGCTTTTTAAACATCATCCCATTATTATTGCATTTTACCTTGGTTTTCGAACTTTTAATTATTTCAAGGTTTTCTGAATGGAGTCAAAGAAAACAAGAGGGTATTCGTGGAAATGGTGGATGTGCCAAAACTCCATGTTGATTATGTTCTTATTAGGTAGGTATATGTATGTATTTTAAATTTTGTTGGACATATCTTGAATTGACCATTATTATTTACTTACCTATAGATCTACTAAATCCCCCCCATAAAAGTCCTGAGGTTCTTTATAAATACCTATAACCTTCAACTATTTAATAAGAAGAAAAACATCTAGCCTTAAGGTCCTTTAGGCACTTTTGATTAAGAAAGAGTGAGAGAGAGAGAGAGAGAGAGAGAGAGAGAGAGAGAGAGAGAGAGAGAGAGAGAGAGAGAGAGAGAGAGCTACCCACATTTAGGTAGGTAGGTACGTTGTAAACCTTCGGTAAGGACCTACCCCAAACATAATACATTCACATAGGTCTAATACTCGTTTACCTAATCATAATACTAATCTAATACTCGTTATGTTCCTCCCCTAGCTTATTAGTTCCTTCTTATACCTTCTGTGGGGTGAGGAAAATTTCCATTTGTAGTGGGTTTTCAAACCAAGTCGAAAGTAGGATTTTTTTTTTCTCAAGATGAGTGTTTCACTGGCGTTTTTATTTCGTAGCGATGAAACAACTGCTACATTAGACACATGTCGTCTGTGTGCGTGTTCTGTGTCCTGTGAATTACAGGATGGGTGGGTGAAAACAGTGGTCTGGAGTCTCCAAAACTTCTGACCACCCTGTAACTATCGCGCTACAGTGAATCTGACGAGCGTGAATAATGCAAGGTCTAAATTTAGAATTCTAAGACGTCGAAACATCAACAAACAAACTCAGGACTCAGAAGAGGAAGAGGGGAAGAGGGGAAGGATGGGTGGGTGAAAACAGTGGTCTGAAGTCTCCAAAACTTCTGACCACCCTGTAGATCTCGCGCTAGAATAAAACTGACGAGCGTGAATAATGCAAGGTCTAAATTTAGAGTTCTAAGACGTCGAAACATCAACAAACAAACTCAGGACTCAGAAGAGGAAGAGGGAAAGAGAGGAAGTGTAGGGAGAATGGGATAAATGGGATGTTTTTTCGAAATGATCGAAAAAGAAGACGCGGAGTACGCGAACACGCGGAGGGAGAGAAAAAAGAGGAGACAGATAGAGGAAGAGGGGAAGAGTAGGGAGAATGGGATAAATGGGATGTTTTTTCGAAATGATCGAAAAAGAAGACGCGGAGTACGCGAAGACGCGGAGGGAGAGGAAAAAGAGGAGACAGATAGAGAAAAGAAAGAGAGTATGTATTATTTCATGTTTTTTAAAGAACATATAAGATCGTAAGAGAGAAGAGAGAGAGAGAGTGAGTGAGTGAGTGTTCCATATTTTGGCGCAGAGCCAGAAATGTACAATGTGACGAATCCCTACCATATTCATTATAAGTTCTCGGTATAGACATTTGTTTGTTCGATAAATTCTCAATTCCTTTTTCTGGGATCTATAATACCTAGGTGTTTTCACTAGACAACTACGTATAGCAAAGTAAGTACAAGTAGAAAGGTAGAAACTCACGTCACGTGAGCTGATGTGGGCTCATGGAGAGTCAGAAAGATGTGGTTCAAAGTTCTCCCTTAATATAGTAGGTGATTTTGTTCACTATAGCTACACTTCCCCACCAAGGTATCCATCCCTCTTTCACCTATGATTCTATGCAAAATAATATGTATCACGAACATACACTTTAAAATGATAAAATCTATGTTAGGGGTGTATCTAATCTAGGCTGAAGGAGGAGAAGAATCACCAAATAAAAAATTTGGACCGATTGCAATACTTTCTCATTACCTTGTATAGGTTCCCTATACGTAAGGGTAATAGAAAGTAAAAAGGAAAATCCATCATCAACGTACCCATTTCTCTTTGAACTATGCAAAATATCACGTATATTTCAAATTATAATCTAGGAGGGTGTATATATAGGCTAAAAGGAGGGGAAGATGTAGCAAATAAAGAACAAACATAGGAGAGGAAAGAAAGGAGGAAGAGGAAACCCCTCTCTCCCTATAACCACCCATCCCTAAGTTCCTAAAGTGATCTACACGGCCGTCGTGTTCATCATTGCCGGCGAGGTGTTCGGGGGCATGTTCTGGATTGTGGGCGGCCTCCTGACTGTGGGTAAGTACGAGAGAGTGGCCATAATACAGCAGAGGGACTGGCTATATTGGCCATCGGCCTGGCCTTCTCGGTGATCTACACGGCTGTCGTGTTCATCATTGCCGGCGAGGTGTTCGGAGACATGTTCTGGATTGTGGGAGGCCTCCTAACTGTGGGTAAGTAGAAGGGAGTGGCCATAATACAGCAGAGGGACTGGCTATATTGGCCATCAGCCTCGCCTTACACGGCCGTCGTGTTCATCATTGCCGGCGAGGTGTTCGGAGGCATGTTCTGGATTGTGGGAGGCCTCCTAACTGTGGGTAAGTAGGAGACAGTGTTGCTAGACGTAGAATAGAATATACCTTGTTTATCCTGCTGGGATAAGACTGAAAAGTCCCTTTTCCCCGCAGTCTAACCAAGGTCTTATATATTTTGACATATTAGGGGGAGTCCCCTAGCTACTAACTAGCTTTAAGCAGGAGGGAGTGGCCCTAATATTACAGCAGACATGGAAACCACAAGGGGTAAAATCGTATTAGCTCAACCCATCTTTTGGGGCAGTTGCCTCTACACCTAAGCCTCAGAGTGGGCTTTTTGTGCAAATCAAAATTAACCACTAGGGGTGAACTTTTTTCTTGCTGGATTTCTCCTATCCTGTCCTCCTTCCCTCTTAGATTTCGGGACGATAATACCTCCATTGTTACACTTCCCTTCATCAAAATGTAAGAAAAAGTTTAGTATCTAATAGCGAATAAAAAGTGACAATATAAATGGGCAGTGTGTGCCGTTCTCGTATATATATGGACTTGAAAATAAAGGCCATAAGTAATGATAATAAAGATAGCACTCATCTAACTTATCTAATAGGTACTGGTAATTTGTTACAGGGATCTACGTGTACATGTGGCTGGTGGTGTACAGCTATTATCAACTCCTAAGAGAAGAAGCTGATAGAGGTCCCTACTCCAAACCCGCCTACCGAAGATAAATGCCAAGTACCCAACACAACACCTAGGATGTGCCTACAAGAGACCGAAACTTATTTTTTTACGTACGCCAGGTTCTTACCTACATAATATTTAAATTAGAAGAAAAAAATAATCTAAAAGGCCATTTTTTGCAAGAGCAGTGCCGAAGTTACAGAAGTAGGTATAATAATAATTAAGGTAGTGGATGGGTCTTTAACATTGGGAAGATCATTTTAATATTTAACATTGGGAAGATCATTTTAAAAGTGTGTACCTACCTATAAAAAGTATTCACTACATATACCTAATTGTGTTTATGACTGGCAAGTAGGTACTAATCTATACAAAACGTAGAAAAAAAAAAAAAAACTTTAAACTACCTATAATAATTAAAACTAATTAGGTATTAGGTAGTAATATTGGTAGGTTTGAATTGAGTTATTTTATTTTTCTCTCTTCCACATTAGGTTTCAGATTTTTTTTTTACCATCTTACCTCTATTTCCCCCGTTTTTCCACCGGCCCCCCCACCTCAACTTACTATTCGCCACTGAGTTGGTTACGAAATATTAAATTAGAACTTATGAACATAATTATTAGGTACGCAAAATGTACCTACTTGGAATTCAAAAAAAAAAAAAAAAAAAAAAAAAAACTGGAGTGGTGTTGTTGTGTGCTTTTCGCAGGATATTATACGTCTTTTTTTCTTCCTTTCGGTTAGTTTCACACTTTTCTTTCACTTTCTTTCGCCTTATTATTTTTCCTTCTTCTCTTTTCTTTTTTTCTTCTTCTTCTTCTGCTACTTCTAATTGTCCTTCATCTTCTTGATTCTGTTCTTCTCTTACCTCTCTCTCTCTCTCTCGGTCTTCTTTTCTTGTCTTCATCCATCGCATCACATAGGTTAGTCCAAAATTTGACAAAATAAACATAAAGGAAATACCCTAGTGCGTTCTAAATAGCTAAATAACAGAAATAACTATGTATGTAAAGGCATAGAATCATAGAAAGAATACCTATAGAGTTATAGACAATCCCCTTTTCTTCTTTATGGAACGAAAGACACTTGAAAAATCAGAGTTTATCAGAGGGTACACCGAAGGCTTTTTATTGAAGAGAGAGAGAGAAGCGTTTCATTAACACCTCGCAGAACATAATATCTATTAAAAGTCTATCTCCCTCCTTGTCTCTCTCTCTCCCTCCCTGTCTCCTTCTCTCTCACACTCATTCAAAGGTCTGGAACTGTGCCATCATGTTTTCTATGTTGTTCACACTCAATATCTCTCCCTCTTTTTCTTTATCTCTCTCTCTCCCTCTATGCCTCTCTCCCTCTCTTTCTCCTCTCTCGTTGCTTTCATAGTTCTTCTTTTTCTCTCTCTCTCTCATTTCGTTCTTCTTTCTATTCCCTCATTCTCTCCCCCCCCCCAACACTTTATCACTCATTTCTAATTCTCTAATCCTCTATAGGTCTATCTTCTTGAAAAAGGGGATTTTCTCCTCCTTCTTCTTCTTCTTCTCCTTTTTCATTCTCTTTTTCACACTTTCTTTCCTGCCCCATCCCCTGACTTTTTCCTTTCTCCCCTCCCCTTCTCTCTCTCTCTTTCCCCTTTTCCTCTCTTTATTTCACCTTTTCTCTGTCTCTTTCTTTCTCTGATTTACCTCAACATTCCGTTCTTGGCTCTTCTGAGTCTTCTACGCCCCCCCTTTTCTTCTCCCCTCCACTCCTATTTTCTCCTACTCCTCTTCTTATCCATGCCAATCTTCTCCTTCCCCTCCTTCTCCCCTCCCCTCTCTCCCTCGCTAACGACGATTACTCTCGAGCGATATCACCCATTATTTCCCGCCATTATAGCGAATGCTTTCCTATCCAGGGGCGGCGAAATCAGGAGTTTCGCATCACGTCGGCTAAATTCGACAATAATCGGGGGTGTCACTCTCTGGCGGCACGCTTATATTTCCGATTGTTACCGAAGGAATGATGAAGTGGATTACTAACCAACTAACCCTTTTATGTCGGTCAAACTCGACAATCATCGATAATTGGGTGTCATTCTCTGACGGCACACTCAGGTTTCCGATCTCTCCCGAAGGTATAATGAAGTGAACCACTATAATAAATCCTATTAGGAAAATGTCGGATAGGTCGTGTAATGTCGGTGATCATCGGGAATCGACTGTCACTCTCTGACGGCACCCTCTGACTAGGGCCCTGACATTGACATTTGAAATCACACTCGACATTTTCACGACTTCACTTGAGTGAACGTAAAGTTTTATGCAAGTGTACAACACCACTGTAGTGAAATGTAACACTTCTGTAGTGTAGTGTCATGTTATAATGTTGTTATACCAACATGAAGACTTTTTTTATTGTACTACAAAAATTACAATGTTATGTAGACTACAAAATTTACAATGTAAATTCTAGATAGCCATGTTGATTTTTTTTTTCTTTTTATTTATTTAGATTTATTATAAATATTTTTTTTTTTGTTTTATTCGTTTGTTCCTTTTTGAGAAAGAATTGCTTTTTTTCCACGAAATCATTGGTAACAAAAGAAACCTTATTATTTTCAAATTCCAAGACAAGAAAACGGATAGATATCACAATTTTCTTCAGAATAGGTGATTGGTAGATTTTTCAAATTAATTTAACTTTAAACTCGTTGCTCGTTGTTTCTCTGGCGAAACTAATTTGAACTAAAAATTACACAGATACCTCTGTACTGCGAAAATAAATCATTTCTAGGAATCTAGGTAACTGTATTTTCCCCCCTATTATTCTTCTCCTTCGTCTGCTTTTCTTCTAATTTCAATTCCTCTTTCTCCTCCTCCTCCTCTTTCTCCTCCTCCTCTTTCTCCTCCTCCTCCACCTCCTTCTTCATCTCCTTCTTTCTTTTCTCTCCCCCACTCCTCTGTCTCTATCTTGGTTTCGTTTTGCATTTTAATCATTTTGTATAAGTTATGTTTTTAAAATTTTAATTTAACATTTTTCTTCTTTGGTGCTTGATGCTTTTTTTTTTTTTTTTTTTTTTTTTTTTTTTTTTTTTTTTTTTTTTTTTTTTTAAAAAATATTGATTTTAAAGGAATGACATTTTTTTTTAAGACAAAAGAAACCTTCTTGTTTTTTATATTATTATCATCTTTTGTAACAATAATCCTCTGACTACACACATAGTTCATCCATTTCTTCAGGTTCTTCGCACAAATTTTCTTGTTCCTCATCCTCAAATCCTTCACTTGACAACACTTTTTTTGAAATACTGTAGGTTATTATTTTCTCCCCAACTGTCACCATTATGTGTACTTAACAATTTCTTAACATCTACCAGTTTCGCCGGTTTGACGCCCGTTCCATTCTGAACTATTTGAGGATTGAAAACTGTCATGTCTGTTTTCGCCTTGGTAATGTATTTAAAGGATCCAATGCTGTGTTTATAAACAGGCTCACCGTTGTAAACTGTTCAAAAGAACTTTAATATTACCGTCTTCTACTAAAAAAAAACTTTGAAAACAGGTGAACTTTTCACAAACTCTTATCAGTTTCTATAGGTACCTACTGAAAGAGTATTGTTTTTGCAACTGTGATTCTACACAATGTCAACAACATAATTATATTATTCTGCATTGGAAATACCGTTTCACTCAAAAAGGGCCAAGCTAGGGTTAGCTCCTACAATCTACCGTACCTACCTACATGTTAATAATATATGTAGACCCCATACATGCTAATACACTCACAATTACCCAAGTCAAGTGGAAATTATTACGCTCTAACCTTCACACGACTGTAACCATATACACTAACAAGACAGAATGGAGAGCACCCCTCCCGGAGAAGTAACTTGAGCTTTTTAGGAAAGATACTTTCGTACAATGAAGATATTAAAAGCCATTACGGAGCTTTCTAATGTAAGCAATAATTAGCTTTTATGTACATTCTCATTGTGGGATAAATTTATGAGACGCGCTGGGGAAAGTTTAAAGTCCCGAGTTATTTGAAGCGGAATGGCTTTTCCAAACCAATTTGAGCTTTCCCTTGTCTATTCTCTGTAATGAATTTATTTCGAGAGGTTTTTTGGCCGGGAAAGGGTTTTTTTTTGCCCGAGCTCTAAAATTAATGTACTACATAGAGCGATGGTATTTTGAACACATTGTGTCCCCGGCAATATTGTGTGCTGTAAACCTTATAATCTTTTTTTAGGGGACTTTTTATTCGTCCCTTCTTTCTCCCGCCTCGTCTGTTTACATCTCTCGAATGGGTTTAAACTTTAAAGCATTTTTTCCCCGACCAATGAAATTCACTTTGGACAAAATCCTGTGAAATGTTGGGAATTGCTGGAGTACTGGGAATATGATTTGGTATTTCTGACATAGAGAGCTCTGAGCATTTTTTTATTCTTCTTTTTTTAATAACAAAATCCCCTGTCAAAGGAAGGAAGAGGTGGGGCGTTGGGTCCGTTAAATAAACATTATTATTTAATAATTAAAATAATATTATCACTAGGTATTACACATACTTCGCCTGTGAAGGTCCGTAACATGCGGTTTTGGCCTGTAAGGGTCTTTTTCCAGGGAAATGGTAATGTCTGTAGTCTGTAATGGTTTGATTGAGAATTTAGTGGAAGAAGAAGATGACCATGACGTAGGTAGGTATTGTTTACTTTACACAGATTGCTAAGTGAATTTGGATCATTAGTTCATTACCCTTTGTCGCTAAGGCATGCTGTATAAGTTGGTTTCAATAGAATCAACCCCCACAAAACACACAAACGTGAAAAAAGGCCAAGTTCCTATCCAAAAATGTCGGCCTATAAAAGTGGTGATATCAGAAAATTAAGGCCAAGTCTGCATTGTTTTTCGTGCCTGCTGAAAATGCTGAATCTTAATTCCTTCAACCTTATCTCAATTTCAACTTGGCTATGTTTTTCCTTCAGGTTTCAGGTTTAAGTAGAAAACATAGGTACCGATAAATCGCGGACCACTTGTATAAGTGCTGGACACTTTGGGCCGCGAGTGGGGTCCAAGGTTTATCAATCTTTTGAACCATCTGGAATTTTATGGGGTATACATTTGGACCCCATAATTCCCAATAAATTTCAGCACTCTGAGATATTAATGTGGTATAAAATAAACTTCAATATTATTATTATTATTACAATGTCAGCCTAAACTCTAGCACTCCCATCTGTTAGGATGGTAGGTATGAGTTTTTCCGTGGCTAAAAGGGAGGCCTTTTTTTAGTCTCTATTCTCAATATTTGTTATTTGGTAGTTATGTGCTTGTGCTTTCAGCGAAGGCTAAAAGCGCGGCTTTTTTCAGAGTCCAAAGTATTTTCTGCTTTTTGAAGTAAATTTTTATACCTCGATTGTTTAAAGTTAAAAGCATTGCCAAGCTGATGTGAGGTTTTACGGACAGAATATCGGTCTATTTTTATGTTTTTTTTATACTGACATCGAGAATTTTAGTTAGAATAATGTTGTCACCGGCATGCCCTAAAAACGTCTATGCTCGTAAAATTAGCTACTTCTTCTTCCCCTTCTTCCCTTTAGTAGGTGTTATCCTTACTGTAGGGTAGGGCTAAGAAGAAAGGAGCTAATCCTAATAAGGGAAACTAATTTTTCTCAAGTAAGTAGGTTAGGTACCTGTAGGTTGGTAGGTCTCTTGTCCTATTTTTAAAAATACATAATTTTACCTAATCACCTACCTACCTACATAGGATAAAAGCACAAGATCGTAACTGTAAAAACCTAAAAACTGACATAAAAATAAATATAGGTAGGTACGTAGGTTGTACATCGTATAATATGAAATTAGGCACTTCTGTAGGTACATCCACATAATAAGGTATAGGAACATACTACATAATTGAGGGGTATCATGTCAAAACCTGCAATCTCCAAAATTTTCGATTTTCGGTTTTTGTCATAAAAATATTCTCTATATCTATACCTACAAGTCTGTAAAGTCCATTCGTCTCAAAGTAAACTCCTTCCCCCTTAAACATGGTGTTAAAAATGAGCGTTCATGTCAAACCCAGCAATATTTATTTGAAATTCATGTCAAACTTGACAATCTCCAAATTAGCCAATAGGAAGCCGTTTGATTGAACCACGTGACTTCTTTTTTTACTTTTTGATTTTATTATCTGAGGGGTATCATGTCAAAACCTGCAAGCTCCAGTTTGCTGTTTTTTGGGAAATCGCTAAAAACTGTTTGACCATGATACAGTTGGGCCAGAGTTTTGAAATTTTAATAGGAGGTAGAAAATTGTTTTTTGAAACAGCTTAATCAATTTTTTATATAAATTCAATTTTTCTCTCCTCCGTCCAACATTTCATTCGTTTCTTTTTCTTGCTCAGCATTTTCTCTAAAAGCACTAGCAAATCTAGCTATTGAATCCATAGATAGAATCTAGTACGAAAAAATATAGAAAGACTTTTCCAGTTCAATTATTATTAAATAGTACCTACATTCCGCTCCAAACTAATATCGATATTTTTTTCTTTTCCCAGAACGTTCTGTAGTTTTAAAAACGTGGTATATGCTCTTGTGTTGTATAAATTTAGCAATTTAGCTATCTACAAAATTTTTCTTGGGTAGTCTTTGTCCACAAAAGTGCAGCCTTAATGTAGGTCATCCCTGAAGCAGGGTATTAATTTGATGGCCTCAAGATCCAAGGCTGGAATCTTGAGGCTTTAGTCAGACTAACATGCTGCTTTATATCGCAGCTGAAATTCTCAACTCAATTACTCAATACCTTCGTCTGTCTGGAATCCAACCCACCTGTTGACCAAACGACCTGTCGTTATTTCCTTTCGTATTTCGGTATCACAGAGATTCAAAAGCAGAGCACCTCAGATTTTCAGAATGATGTTAGATGGAGAGAAATGTTAGATATTTCCCTTTTCGAGGGAAATTTGCCTCAAATTTGCAGTTCTACCGATGGGAATTTTTGACACAAGAGGGATTTTTTCAAAGGTAAAATTGAACCTTTCTGCATGACCCATTCAATACAGATTCAGGAGAGGGAAAAAATTAGGTCAATTTTCCCCCTCTGTAGGGATTATCTCCCTAATCACAATATCCCCCCGACCAACTGTCCCTCATCATATTCTCCCATGTACCACATTATCGCCATAATGTTTAAAACTCGGGAAATTATCTGAAAATGAGTTGAAAAGGGACGGCAAAAAAAAGTTTTGTAATTTTGCCAAAAAAATGTATAAATTTTACCACACACACAAAAAAGGGAAAATTAAAAAACGGAAAAAAAGTTAGTGTCCCTCTTATTCACTCTCTTTCTCTCTCTCTCTCTCTCTTTCTCTTTCTCACTCACTTAGATAAGACCAAAACTTCCTGTTACAGATTTTTTTTTTTTGTCTCCCTCCCTATCTCTCCTGTTCTTCCTCCTTCTCTTCCTTCTTCTTCTTCTTCTTCTTCTTCTCCCCCTCCTCCTCCTCCTTTTCCTCCCCCTCCTCTCTTCTCTTTTCAACAGATGTCTGAGTGAAAGTCTCCCTCCCTATCTCTCCTGTTCTTCCTCCTTCTCTTCCTTCTTCTTCTTCCTCTTCTTCTTCTCCCTCTCCTCCTTTTCCTCCCCCTCCTCTCTTCTCTTTTCAACAGATGTCTGAGTGAAAACTTTTATCTGACGTTCCATTATTTTTTTCCCCTGTCAAAGGAAGGAAGAGGTGGGGCGTTGGATCCATTGAATAAACATTATTATTTAATTATAATAATATTATTACTAGGTATTACACATACTTCGCCTGTGAAGGTCCGTAACATACGGTTTTGGCCTGTAAGGGTCTGTTCAGAGGGAAATGGTAATGTCTGTAATGGTTTGATTTAGATTTTAGTGGAAGAAGAAGATGACCATGACGTGGGTAGGCATTGTTTACTTTACACAGATTGGTAAGTGAATTTGGATCATTACCCTTTGTCGCTAAGGCATGCTGTATATAAGTTGGTTTCAATAGAATCAACCCCCACAAAACACACAAACGTGAAAAAAGGCCGAGTTCCTATCCAAAAATGTCGGCCTATAAAAGTGGTGATATCAGAAAATTAAGGCCAAGTCTGCATTCCCAGTTTTTCGTGCCGGCTGAAAATGCTGAATCTTAATTCCTTCACCCTTATCTCAATTTCAACTTGGCTATGTTTTTCCTTCAGGTTTCAGGTTTAATCATTTATTTATTTGAGTAGAAAACATAGGTACCGATAAATCGCGGACCACTTGTATAAGTGCTGGACACTTCGGGCCGCGAGTGGGGTCCAAGGTCTATCAATCTTTTGAACCATCTGGAATTTTGTGGGGTACATTTGGACCCCATAATTCCCAATAAATTTCAGCACTCTGAGAGATTATAATGTCAGCTTAAACTCCAGCACTCCCATCTGTTGTTAGGATAGTAGGTATGAGTTTTTCCGTGGCTAAAAGGGAGGCTTTTTTTTTAGTCTCTATTCTCAATATTTGTTATTTGGTAGTTATGTACTTGTGCTTTCAGCGAAGGCTAAAAGCGCGGCTTTCTTCAGAGTCCAAAGTATTTTCTGCTTTTTGAAGTAAATTTTATACCTCGATTGTTAAAAGTTAAAAGCATTGCCAAGCTGATGTGAGGTTTTACGGACAGAATATCGGTCTATTTTTATGTTTTTTATACTGACATCGAGAATTTTAGAATAATGTTGTCACCGGCATGCCCGTTTCATCTATGCTCGTAAAATTAGCTACTTCTTCTTCCCCTTCTTCCCTTTAGTAAGTGTTATCCTTACTGTACCTAGGGCTAAGAAGCTAATCCTAATAAGGTACATATAAACTAATATTTTTCTCAAGTAGGTAGGTACCTCTCTTGTCCTATTTTTAAAGATACATAATTTTACCTAATCACCTACCTACCTACCTACACAAGATAAAAGCGAAAAGATCGTAACTTTAAAACTGACATAAAATAGGTAGGTATGTAGGTTGTAGGTAGGTACATAATATATGAAATTAGGAACTTCTGTAGGTACATCCACATAATAAGGTATAGGTAGGTACCTAATTGTTTTTGCAACTGTGATTCTACACAATGTCAACAACATATTCTGCATTGGAAATACCGTTCCACTCAAAAAGGGCCAAGATAAGGTTAGCTCCTACAATCTACCTATCTACCGTACCTACTTACATAATTATGTAGACCCCATACATGCTAATACACTCACACTTACCCAAGTCAAGTGGAAATTATTACACTCTAACCTTCACACTACTGTAACCATATACACTAACAAGACAGAATGGAGATCACCCCTCCCAGAGAAGTAACTTGAGCTTTTTAGGAAAGATACTTTCGTACAATGAAGATATTAAAAGCCATTACGGAGCTTTCTAATGTAAGCAATAATTAGCTTTTATGTACATTCTCATTGTGGGATAAATTTATGAGACGCGCTGGGGAAAGTTTAAAGTCCCGAGTTATTTGAAGCGGAATGGCTTTTCCAAACCAATTTGAGCTTTCCCTTGTCTATTCTCTGTAATGAATTTATTTCGAGAGGTTTTTTGGCCGGGAAAGGGTTTTTTTTTGCCCGAGCTCTAAAATTAATGTACTACATAGAGCGATGGTATTTTGAACACATTGTGTCCCCGGCAATATTGTGTGCTGTAAACCTTATAATCTTTTTTTAGGGGACTTTTTATTCGTCCCTTCTTTCTCCCGCCTCGTCTGTTTACATCTCTCGAATGGGTTTAAACTTTAAAGCATTTTTTCCCCGACCAATGAAATTCACTTTGGACAAAATCCTGTGAAATGTTGGGAATTGCTGGACTACTATGATTAGGTATTTCTGACATAGAGAGCTCTGAGCATTTTTTTATTCTTCTTTTTTTAATAACAAAAAATAAAGCTCAACTCAATTTACTCGTGGACAAACGAAATTGATTTAGGTACGAAGCTAAAAAAACTTCTGAAACACAGCAAAGAAGAAAAAAAAGTAAAAACAAATGCCCTCATCAGAAAATGCAATCAACATCGAGAGACGAAGCAGCACAACAAAATATTCCGTTGTTAGCGGACAAGTGCTGAGTTGACAAGTCTCATATTTCCTGATTGAATACACTTCGATCAGCATGAGGGGTAAAATGTATTCCACCTATCCTGCTGACGCAACCTTTTTACTTTTTTTCTACGGAGCTCTCTGGGAATCAGGGGATAGCGATTTTGCTCAATATATTTCTCAACGTTTTCGAGAGTCTTTCTTTTTACTTTTTTTCTAGTTCTAGTCGTTTTTTTTTTTTTTTTTTTAGTCAGATGCAGACTCAATATCAGCTCACACCTCATTGTCATCGTCATCACTTCTTCTTCTTCTTCTTCGTCTCCTTCTCGTGTCTAGTACGAAATAGCAGGTACGCTTTCAGAATGGTAAGATGTTCCAGCTGCAAAAATGCACTTCAGACTGGTCCCATCACAATTCAGACTGGCTTTCTTCACTTTCACACTTCTTTCAAGTGTTAACCGTTTGAAAATAAGTACACCATATTACCAAGGAGGAGGAGAAGAAGATGAAAAGAAGAAGAAGAAGAAGAAGGGAGAAAAAAAAACATTCGAATAAAATAACCATAACCGAAGAACATTGGAATAACAATAAAGGAGAAAAAAAGAAAGGCGTAGGAAAGCAGAAGTTAATACGGGATATTGGAGGTATAAAAGGAAGAAGAAAAACACGAGGAAAAATTATATTTTAGCGTCTGTGTCCATTCTCTGCCCTATCTTCCTCTTCCGGCTTCCGGTGTCTTTGAATATGATGCCTCATTTTCCACACACCTATCCCATTTCAAAAAGCTTCTACCTTCGACCTATCCCATTATCAAACTACCTAGCCCTATCCCATTTTCAAATGATTCTCCAGTCTCCCACCTATTCCATTTCCAAAAGAAAAGAGTTGTCCCATTTTCCGATGATGTTCACTCTCCCGCGTATCTCATTTTCAAATGCACCCATCTTCGTTTGGCCTAACCGTCTACAATGTCCCTCCGTCCACCCAAATGCCGAGTATCCCTACCGCGCCTGCCTCCTAGTATCCCCAATACCATCGCGCCTGCTAAATCCCTATGCCTGTATTTCTCCATACCACCCCTGGACCGTCTACCGGTCTTTTCAAATGGTGATGGCTTTCTACCTGATGATTTTTTCCCCCTCCGGCGCGGCGTTCCAACGCTGAGAATCCCCCCCAGACAGATTTCCCGGCTGGACATAAAATTTTACGAGGAACGTAAACTTGCGAGATATATCAGACGGATGGTAGTGGTTGTGGGGGAGGTGCAAGTGGTGGAGGAAAAATAGATAGTGGTACGAAGATTGGAGGGTAAGGTTCAGAAAGAGGTGTTGAATGAGGAATGGAGGGTTAGGGGTGGTATAAAGGATGAACGGTAAGGAAAAATAGATAGTGATAGGAAGAATGGATAGTAGCGGGAATAAAGAGGAGTCATACGGCGGATGGAGGGTACAGGTCGATGTACAGAGGTGTATAAGGTATAGATAAATGGAGGGTAAGAGGTAAAAGTGGTAGGAAGAATGGATTGTGAGGGATAAACAGAGAGTGGTACGACGAATGGAAGGTAGGCTAAGGGATGGATAGAGGTCTTAAGAGATGGAGGATAAGGTGCAGACAGAGGTATTGTATCAGAGATAGAGGGTAAAAACGGAGGTGTGTTATGAGGAATGGAGGGTAAAGGGAAGGTAGAGGTGTGAAGGGATGGAGGGGAGTACATAGCTGGAGGTAAAAGGGATGAAGGGGATTTGCGCAACTGGAGGAGTGGGGTAAAGGGAATAAAGAGGAGTCATACGGTGGATGGAGGCTAAGGGTCGATGTACAGAGGTGTATAAGCGATGGAGAAATGGAGGGTAAGGGGTAAAAAATGAAAGGAAGAATGGAGAGTGAGGGGAAAATAGAGGAGTCATAAGAGGAATGGATTGTGAGGGATAAATAGATAATAGTACGACGAATGGAAGGTAGGCTAAGGGATGGATAGAGGTCTTAAGAGATGGAGGGTAAGGCGCAGACAGAGGTGTTGTATCTGAGATGGAGGGCAATTGAAAAACGGAGGTGTGTTATGAGGAATGGAGGGTGAAGGGAAGGTAGAGGTGTGAAGGGATGGAGGGGAGTACATAGCTGGAGGTAAAAGGGATGAAGGGGATTTGCGCAACTGGAGGAGTGGTGGAGGAGGTTTACACAGGTGGAGGTAAACAGGTTGGAGGAGAGGTAAACAGGTGGAAATATGAGGTGGAGAGTGGAGAGGTGTAGGTTAGTTATATGGCACTTCCATCCCCTGCCATATTCTTTTACCTGTCCTTTCTCGTTTTATTTCTCCTATTATTATTTTACAAGTCTCCCTTATGTCGTTATTCTAGACGTCTGCATTTTTCCTGGTGTGCGTTACTTCAACGGTGAACATCTTCAAGTATTTTCTTGGATGGTTAAGCTTTCATTCGCCCTTCTCTTGAAATTTGAAGAATTTGGTGAGCAAGGACCAAAGATGTTAGTTTCCTCTTAAAAAAGATGCTTGAAATACTGATATGCTTACTTGAAGAACAAAACTGATCGGACACCTTAATTCTTGGAAACAATAGACTTAAAGCCGGGAGATTGAAGGAATTCAAGGGATCATGGACGGAATCGAAAGGTCAGTGGTTCAATCGAACCACTGACCTTTCGATGAGACCACCGCGCATATATAAACACCAGGCTTTGGGTGATTGATACCTAATACATAAGATGCTAATACCATCGCGCCTGCTAATCCCTATGCCTGTATTTCTCCATACCTCCCCTGGACCGTCTACCGGTCTTTTCAAATGGTGATGGCTTTCTACCTGATGATTTTTCCCCCTCCGGCGCGGAGTTCCAACGCTGAGAATCCCCCCCCCCAGACAGATTTCCCGGCTGGACATAAAATTTTACGAGGAACGTAAACTTGCGAGATATATCAGACGGATCGTGGTGGTTGTGGGGGAGGCGCAAGTGGTGGAGGAAAAATAGATAGTGGTACGAAGATTGGAGGGTAAGGTTCAGAAAGAGGTGTTGAATGAGGAATGGAGGGTTAGGGGTGGTATAAAGGATGGACGGTAAGGAAAAATAGATAGTGATAGGAAGAATGGATGGTAAAGGGAATAAAGAGGAGTCATACGGTGGATGGAGGCTAAGGGTCGATGTACAGAGGTGTATAAGCGATGGAGAAATGGAGGGTAAGGGGTAAAAAATGAAAGGAAGAATGGAGAGTGAGGGGAAAATAGAGGAGTCATAAGAGGAATCATAAAAACAAAAATTAGAAAAATAAATGTGGGCAGGTGGGCCAATAAATGGTAGGTACGTTTTTTAAGTGGGCGAATAAATGGTACACTTACCCTATGTAGGCGTAGGTGAATTTGTATGATTGTTTTGAAATGTAGGTATCTGTAAAGGAAGTTTGATAATGAGAGGTTTTGATTCCTACATGTCCCAAATTTGATTTGACGCTTTGATTCAGAGTGTCTGCACCGGAAATATGTACCCTACATGATGCTTAGGTTCTTCTAAATTTGTTGATCGAGGAGACTGAAGTTTGCAACAGATTTTAATCACAAGGCAACCTTTGTGACAATTTTTTTCCACTTTTCAACTTTAACGAATAGGCAGTTATCATGGGGAATAAAAATAGTATTAGTATTGTGTCTTGTGTCTCTTATCGCCCATCTGATGAGAGGCAGAGAGGCATACTACGGGATGGGCATGTTACGACACAGGCCACATGCGTCTAATATAGCATTGTTTCATTGCTACGAAATAAAAACGGCGGTGAACCACTCATGATTAAAAAAAAATGGGGAGCATTTCTTCTTCTCCCTCTTTGTCTTCTTCTTCTTTTCTTGACCACACGGACGAACGGACCAACCTGCTAGGAGAAGAGACACACAGACGAAACGAGAAACAGATAAAATATAAACTAAAGGATAAATGTCTGTAGCTGACCAATTTCTAAGTTTTTTCTTCTGTAAGGCGTTTTAATGCTTTTACCTTTGAATGATTTGAGTGAAGCAAAGAAAATTAAAGTTTTGTTAACTTTGTTCTGATGTTGGTAGCCTATTAGGTAACTAAAATTTATAAGTATACCTGTCTGAGAGCCTAGGTACCTTACCATTCGTTCTAAGGATATGAATTTGAATCATACCTGTGAATGTTTGTGGTGAAGTTTAAGACCCAATTTTGTGGGCAAAGTTTACGACCCCATTTTTTGGGCACAAGCGACTCTTTGATTTCGATTTTGACTCATAAACCGTACCTATACTGGTCGATTTTTCTCTTCTATCCTGATGGGATAATGCTCGTTCTCGGAACGGCTGGCTTTTTTTCTATCCTGTCTTCCTTCTCTCTTCGATTTCGGAACGATAAGACCTTTGCAGTTACAGTTCTCATGGAGGTATGAATATAAATATCTCAGTTTGATGATTTTCATTTATTGCCCTTTTTGCACCCAGCTCCTCAATTCTGTCACTTTCTTCTGTTTTCAGGTATGTGCCCAAAACAATAATAAGTACCTAATACCTATATACATGGAATGTCAAGCTGGAAAAAGGTGAAAAGGTGAGTAGGAAGAAAGGTCACGCACGAGTTTACTCCCCTGTGACCAATTTCTGAAAATTCTTTTTTAAAGAAGTTTTTTTTTTTATTTTTTAAGACCTAGATAAGAAACAGCTATCATCATCAGAAGCCTCCGAATGCTCTACTTTCTATCTGTTCGGATCTAATAAGAGAAAATAGACACACTTAAAATTCCAGTCAAGCTTTCCCATTTTTTTCTGAGAAAAGGAGAAAGAACGTAGCCTTGCTATACTTCGCTTTCCAATGAGAGTTTCGTATGTGTTTCTCTCTTCCTCCACAACTCCGCATTTTCCGAACAGCTTTTTTCTCCTATTGTACACTATAAGGCAAGTACACACGATGTGGCCGTTTGGCTCCGTTGCATTGATCATGGGCCAAATGAGTCGAATGAACACCGCAAGTCCATAAAGAAAAAATTCGGCACGAATGCCGCTTTTGCACGATGCGATCATCTCTGTTTTTGGACTGGGGATTCGCTCACCGCAAGTCCATTCCGTAGATTCATGGACACTGACACATGATGGATTTTGGACTTGTCGAAAATCCAGCAGAGCAGAGCCACACAATCGAGTGCGTCCATTACAGATTTCGCTACATACGATGCGTTTTGGATTGGCTTCAGTCCATTTGGACTTATGGACTCACTCGTCGTGTGAAGGCACCTTCACTCCCTTCTTTGTCCCTTACAATCTTTCCTCCTCTGCCTCCGCCGCAGTCTTTTCCTCACACAATCCTCCTTCTCCTCAGTCGGAACTTTTTTTGCCACGCTGTTCTTTATAGTCTTGTCACATATCTGATAATAATGGTGTCAGCTTTAAAACCATTACACACACTTGCTTACAATATAAATTTATAAACCTACACACACACGAGAGAGAGAGAGAGAGAGAGAGAGAGAGAGAGAGAGAGAGAGAGAGAGAGAGAGAGAGAGAGAGAGAGAGAGAGAAAGAAAGAGAGAATGGAGTGTTTGTCCTCCTTCTTCCATTGGCAACCGACTTCCTTGTCGAGCGTTGCTTTGCAGGGAGGGAGTTGAAGTAAAGGGAAGAACAAAGTTGAAAATAAATAAGGATTGAAAGAGAATGGTGGACAAGAAATCGGAGAAACATAAAAGGAAAAAGATTTGGAAAAAGAATGCTGGAGTAAGAGACTGTTCCCTTGCCTTACAGCATGGTTAATTCTAAATAGGTCAATAGCGGGGGTCCCCATGTCCCCATTTATTGGTGTGACTACATGCAGCGCTGTTTATCAACGTCCCCCCCGTCCCCGTTTATATCTCCCATCCCTATTTATGTCTCCCCATCCCCATTTATATCTTCCGAACCCCATTTTATTCCAAGTATCTTGTCTTTCCAATGGGTTCTGGAGCACTTGCAACGTGCATGTTGGAGAGGAAACGATAAATTCAAATTCGTGTTGGCAAATATAAACTTGTCTCGGGTTTATTTACGTAGGACTTTTCGGAAAACGCTTTGTGTGTACCGTCCCTAGGGAGCTGTCACTATTTTGCTGAGATTGAATGCGTTTGGAGTAGCAATAGTGACAGCAGCAGTAGTAGTAGTAGTAATAGTAGCAGAAGGAGTAATAGCATCAGTAGTCATAGAAGGAATAGCAGCAGGCTCTATGAGTTGAGTTGGGATTTTTGTACATATTTAAATGAATGTGAGTGAGACGGCTCCCAGTTTGCCTTTTTCTTGAATAAATGCTGGACCTTGCTTTTTTTCTTTGTACAAACTGAGTTCTATTCCTTTTCCAAGTCCCGTCCGGCTGTATTACAGCTCATGTGATTTATCATATGGAAAATTCAGAATGCACAGAATGGAGACAACTTGAGTTCGATTCAATGTCAAAAATGTGATGACTCTGTTGAGACTGTCGACCTGACCTTTAGAGGTTTACCGTGGTTTACCAAATTTCAACTGATTTTTCACGAAAAGTTAACGACAAGACGTGACTTCTTCAAGGCAGTCCTGTGATTACATTGCTCCCAAATGGGGACAAAGAGTACACAGTCTCAAAGGAAGCAATATAATAAGCAACATTAAACGTTATTATCATACATGTACATTATTCCTATGTATCCCATTATTCCTATACATATATCGCATTATTTCTATGTATCCCATTATTCCCATTGAAATGGGAGCAAAGTCTCCATAGAGCATTAGAGCAGAGAGCGCCGGAAGAATTGACTTGGGGAAGCTGATATGACTTTCAGCTTCCGTCCGGGGTCATTACTGTATTGGGATAATATGGGATAGCATTACTGAATTGGGCTAATATGGGATAGCATTACTGTATTGGGATAATATGGGATAGCATTACTGTATTGGGATAATATGGGATAGCATTACTGTATTGGGATAATGTGGGATAGCATTACTGTATTGGGATAATGTGGGATAGCTTTACTGTATTGGGATAATGTGGGATAGCATTACTGTATTGGGATAATGTGGGATAGCATTACGTATTAGGATAATATGGGATCTGTCCCATTTCTATGAGGTATAATCTCATTTCTGACCTCACTTTGTTCCTCTCTCTCTCTCTCTCTCTCTCTCTCTCTCTCTCTCTCCCCATCCTATTGGACTCTCTGTCTCCCTTCTCAAAAAAGTTATCAAACTCTCTCTTTCACTCTTGTTCCTTCTCTGTTTCTCTCTCTCTTTCTCTCTCTCAATTTGTGAATTCCCTCTCTCTGAGGACTTTCATTCTCTATTTCTCTCTCTTACTCTCGGTCTCTCTCTCTCTCTCTCACTCATTTGGTACAAATTTCTCTCGTATTACGTCGTATTATCCCGGCCGTATATCCTCAATGAGAGAGAGAGAGAAACAGAGAGGGGGGAGAGAGAGAGAGAGAGAGAAAGACGCGAAAAACCTGCAGTCTCGTCACGAACTAAATAATGTCGCTTGCGTACCCCACCCCCTCCCCTCTCTCCAATGTGTATCTATTCCCCCCTCCCCTTCATATCTCATGTTATACTACAGTCAAACATGGATAATCTGAATGGTTGTGAAAATATTTGGGGCATTTCCCGTCCAGAAAAAAAAAGAAAAAAATATGAAAAGACGTTTGATAGAGGGAAATTGAGGGGCGCGCAGCAAGAAGGGCAAATGTAGCAAAATCGCGTTTTCGGGAAATCGCATTTAAAGTTTTTCCTACTAATACAAAATTGTTTGTTTACAAAAGGATTTTTTCGTGTAACTTCGTGAAAAATCGAGATATCGAGATATTTTTTTCTGTGCTGTGTAGAGAACAAAATTCCGCGTCGAATAAGCCGGTATACGCAAAAAGGGCAAAAGTCGACTTTTGACCTTCTTGCTGCGCGCCCTTCAATTGTAACTCCTATTAGATAAGGTTTTATCATACTGTAATTGGAGAGAAGAGGATGCCAGGATAGGAGAAAAACAGGCTTTCCGAGAACTAACCTTATCTGTTTAGGATGACATTTCTCCCCGGGCGGGAATTGAACTTGCAACCTAGCGTTTAAGTCCTTTGAAGTGAATACTGAAGGAAGAGGAGGAGGAGGAGGAGGAGGAGACGAAGAACGAGGAGAAGTGAAATAGTAAGGAAGAACAGGAGAAGAAAGGGGGGAGGGGGGAGGAAAAGGAGGAAGGAGGACGAGAAATGAGAAAATGAAATGAACAAGGTTTGAGGGACGCAGGAACGAAAAGAATATAAAGGAGAATGACGATGGAAAGGGAAGAGAGGCAAACAGAAAGAGGAGGAAAAAGATGTGGAAGATATAGCGAGAAGAAATTAAAGAGTGAGTGAGAGAGAGAGAGAAAGAGAGAGAGAGAGAAAGAACGAATAGTGGGGCAGAGGTTAGAAGAGGAATGGAAAAGATTGAAACATAGTTAAAAGAGAGAGTAGGATAAGGAAATTGTGGAAGATAGAAACGAAGAAGGAAGAAAATAAAAGAGAAACAGGAGAGATATAGGAGGAGATGGATAGCAGAACGAAAAATGGGAGAACAGAAGGTAGGAGAAAATGGAGAAGGGAGAGAGTAGAAGGAGGGAATGGTGGAGAAGAGAAAAGCAAAGGATGAGGTGGAGAAGGAGAAGGTAGAGGAGCAGGAGAAGGAAGAAAACTAGGAGGAAATGGAGGAGGACGAGTTGTAGTAGGAGGAGGAAAAAAAGAGGAGGAGGTGGAGAAGGAGACGTATAAGAAGGAGATGAGGAGATGGGTGGAAGAGCGTAGAATCCTGAATAATAATATAATGTGGAGAAGCCGAGAAATCCTTACATCCGTTTTAATAAGGTTTATGAAATGGTAAGCACAGCTCCAGGTATATTAATCATGAATCTAACTAAGGTATACAATATATACGTAATGATATAAGGTTATGAAGTGATGAGGGCAAAATTAATCTAGCAGGAGAATTTCTGCGAGTCATGAAATCTGATGAACAGTTCTGATTTGATATCAACGCTAAGGAAGAAAGAAAGAAAAAAGTCCTCCCTAACTGACTAGGATCTTTCTAGGTTCGGGTACCTCGAAAACTCCAGTTCTCACTTATCCAGGTTCGCCTGTACCTCTTATCTTCCGTATCTCGAACTGTGTATCTTCTCCTCCATTTCTCCTCATAGCACGAAATAGATAGCGGTGAATATAGTGGATGTGGGATAGAGGAGGAGGAGGAGAAGGAGGAGGAAGAGGAGGAGGGGGAGGAGAAACTAGATCAAAAGGAGGGAGGGAAGGAGGAGGAGAAGAAGGAGGTGACCAAAAAAAGAAGGCAGAGGGAGAGACGATGGAGGAAAAAGAGAGGAAGAGGAGTTTAAGGAGAAGGATTGGGACAAAGGAGGGGGGAGATGAAGGAGGGGGACAAGAAAAATGAGGAGGAGAACAAGGATAAGAGAGGGAGATTAGAAGGGAAAAAGTACACAGTAGGGAAATTAGAAAGGGAAAAAGAACACGAGACGAGACATTAGAAGGGAAAAAGTACACAGGAGGGAAATTAGAAGGGAAGAATAGGGGATAGGAAATTAAGGAACGCGTGAGGGAAGAGAGAAAGGGAGAGAGAGAGAGAGAGGGAGGAAAGTCCCAGAGATAAGTCGGGAATAAATATTAGTCTATTTAGTTTGTTTACCTTGACTTCGCTTTGCTTTGGGTGTTGTGTATGCAGGAAGTGCTGAAGTGAATAGGTACTGAAGGAAGAGGAGGAGGAGATGAAGAACGAGGAGAAGTGAAATAATAGTAAGGAAGAACAGGAGAAGAAAGGGGGGGAGAAAAGGAGGAGGAGAAATGAGAAAATGAAATGAACAAGGTCTGAGGGACGCAGGAACGAAAAGAATATAAAGGAGAATGACGATGGAAAGTGAAGAGAGGCAAAGAGAAAGAGGAGGAAAAAGATGTGGAAGATATAGCGAGAAGAAATTAAAGAGTGAGTGAGAGAGAGAGAGAGAAAGAACGAATAGTGGCGCAGAGGTTAGAAGAGGAATGGAAAAGATTGAAACATAGTTAAAAGAGAGAGTAGGATAAGGAAATTGTGGAAGATAGAAACGAAGAAGGAAGACGAGAAAAGAGAAATAGGAGAGATATAGGAGGAGATGGATAGCAGAACGAAAAATGGGAGAACAGAAAGTAGGAGAAAATGGAGAAGGGAGAGAGCAGAAGGAGGGAATGGTGGAGAAGAGAAAAGCAAAGGATGAGGTGGAGAAGGAGAAGGTAGAGGAGCAGGAGAAGGAAGAAAACTAGGAGGAAATGGAGGAGGACGAGTTGTAGTAGTAGGAGGAGGAGGAAAAAAAGAGGAGGAGGTGGAGAAGGAAGAAAAGGAGAAGAAAGAGGAGGAGGAGGAGGAGGAGGTGGGTGGAAGAGCGTAGAATCCTGAATAATAATAATGTGGAGAAGCCGAGAGATCCTTACATCCGTTTTAATAAGTAGGAGGAGATGGATAGCAGAACGAAAAATGGGAGAACAGAAAGTAGGAGAAAATGGAGAAGGGAGAGAGTAGAAGGAGAAAATGGTGGAGAGTAGAAAAGCAAAGGATGAGGTGAAGGAGAAGGTAGAGGAGCAGGAGAAGGAAGAAAACTAGGAGGAAATGGAGGAGGAGTACTAGTAGTAGGAGAAGGAGGAGGAGGAGGAGGAAAAAAGAGGAGGTGGAGAAGGAAGAAAAGGAGAAGAAAGAGGAGGAGGAGGTGGGTGGAAGAGCGTAGAATCCTGAATAATAATAATGTGGAGAAGCCGAGAGATCCTTACATCCGTTTTAATAAGGTTTATGAAATGGTAAGCACAGCTCTAGGTATATTAATCATGAATCTAACTAAGGTATACAATATATACGTAATGATATAAGGTTATGAAGTGATGAGGGCAATATTAATCTAGCAGGAGAATTTCTGCGAGTCATGAAATCTGATGAACAGTGAAGAACAAAACTGATCGGACACCTTAATTCTTGGAAAAAATAGACTTAAAGCCGGGAGATTGAAGGAATTCAAGGGATCATGGACGGAAAGAGTGAATACCTCTCCTTGTACAAAAAAAGAGGAATTTATCTTCAATCGAACCACTGACCTTTCGATGAGACCACCGCGCATATATAAACACCAGGCTTTGGGTGATTGATACCTAATACATAAGATGCACATTTGAAATAGAAAAGATGTTTACGGAAACGGCAGAACAGTTGATGCCGAAGAAGATTAGGATTATGAAGGGAGCTATTCGAAAACCCCAATTACCCGTCAGGCCTTCCGACAAATAGGGTAAGTGTACCATTTATTCGCCCACCTAAAAAACGTACCATTTATTGGCCCACCTGTACCATACGCCACATAAGTCTGAACTGGACGATTTTTTTTCAAGATCCAATTTCATCAAAAGAAAGGGCTTAAAGACTGCTATCGAACCAGTGCTATTCAAAAATTGTAGTCATAAAACAAAAATTAGAAACAAATAAATGTGGGCAGGTGGGCCAATAAATGGTACACTTACCCTATATCAAGGGGGGTAGGTATCATTATCCTAATAGCGCACAATTTCCTATCCCGTCATTATCAGGTGGGGCTCTTGTCTACCTCTTCCTTTGTGATCACATCCCACCTCCTTTTCCTCCTCCTGCTCTTTCTCTACATTTTCTTACTCTTTTTTCTTCCTATTTTTCTTCCTTTTACTTCTCCTCCTCTTACTTATCTTCCTCTACCTTTTCCTCTCCCTTCTCTTCCTCTTAATTTTTCTCCTCTCCCTCCTTTCATCTCATTTTCCTCGTCTTTTACTTCTCCTCCTCCTCCTCCTCCTCCAACTCCTTCTCTTTCACCAACTCGTGACACTTCCGTATTATCTTCTCCATCTAAGTTTATCTCTCCGTCCTCTTCCTCCTAATTCTGACTCATCAAACTCGCGTCAGGTTTGATATAACAAGGTAGAATTTGTCCAAAGGAAAAGACTGTAAGGCCAGCCAATCACAATCAGGTACACCTGATCAGGTCTACCTGATAGTTTGTGTGCTCATCAGGTGTACCTGATAGTTTGTGTGCTCATCAGGTGTACCTGACAGGTCTACCTCATAGCGAGTGGCTGGCCTAGTAGATATAACTAAACTAATTAAAAACCTATGATTCTAACATAAACCTTTGCAATAAAAATCTAAATTGAGGAGCTGGGTGCAAAAAGGGAAATATGGATTTTTTGCCCTTTTTGCGTAAAACGGTTTTTTGAATAGAACGTGGTGCGCTAAATTGATAGTAATTTCAATTTTCGGAGCCTGGGCTACATTAAAGGCGAAAAATGAAGCTCGAGGGAGGGGGGCAGCCCCACCCTATATGCGGCCTTGAATGCGCCCCTTCCTGTACTAGCTATCAGGCTACTTGACGCCATCAGGTTTGTTTTCTTCCCCCTGTGAGATAATGAAATACTTGTGGACCTTGGAAGTAAGAGTACTTTCTTTTATTCACATGTTGAACCGAAACAGCAAACACTTCAATGGAATAGAAAGTATTGTAAGACTATCTCCTAATATCGTCCATCTGATGCCGGACATACTACGGGACGGACATGCTACGACACAGACCCCTAACGTCCAATGTTGCAGACTAAGTCCTCCCAAACTGACTAGGATCTCTCTAGGTTTGGGTACCTTGAAAACTCCAGTTCTCACTTATCCAGGTTCGCCTGTACCTCTTATCTTCCGTATCTCGAACTGTGTATCTTCTCTTCCATTTCTCCTCATAGCACGAAATAGATAGCGGTGAATATAGTGGATGTGGGATAGAGGAGGAGGAGGAGGAGGAGGGGGAAGAGGAGAAGGAGTAGGATGAAGAGGAGGAGGAAGAGGAGGAGGAGGAGGAGAAGAAAATGGATCAAGATAGAACAGAACGGAATGGGAAGGAGGGAGGTATAGAAAAAAGGAAGCAGGAGATGAGGAGAAAGAGAAGAGAGAAAAAAAGGAGGAGGAGGAGAAATGGGAAGGACGAGGATAAGAGAAAGGAGGAGAAGAAGGTGACCAAAAAAAGAAGGCAGAGGGAGAGAGAATAGAGGAAAAAGAGAGGAAGAAGAGTTAAAGGAGAAGTAAGAGGACAAAGGAGGGGGAGATGAAGGAGGGGGACAAGAAAAAATGAGGAGGAGAACAAGGATAAGATGAAGGGGAAATAGGAGGAGGAGGAGGATTAGGATCAAGGAGAGGGGGTAAGCATTTGAATGGCCCTTCGAATACCCTTGCATCCTTAACTCTATCATTTGTTATATTCAAATTGTGACAAATATTGCGTTCGCTTCGCTCCCTTTCCTCCTCTCTCCTTCTCCTTCTCCCTCTCCCTTTTTCTCCCTCGTCCTCTTTCTGTCATTCCCTCTCTCTCTCCCTCTCTCTCTCCCTCTCTCTCTCTCTCTCTCTCTCTCTCGCTCTCTCTCTCTCTCTATCCCTTATTCTCCCAATCCCTCTCGATATCCGTATACATATCTTTCATTTTATTATCTTCTCCCCCCTCTCTTTCCCTCTTCCCCTACCATATTACGTATATTCAAAAACTAATATCAAATGACCCTCCCCTCCTCTGCCTAGGATTGGCTTTAGACAATTTCCCCTCGATTATTATATATCTAGATAGGTAGGTATGAGATATTTACATATTTATGTATTTAGATAGGGCTATATTATCTCGATATAGGTACTCGATTACAACATGGCCTGCCAAGGAAATAATCACACACGAAATGCAAAGGTTCCCCCCGTCCACTCTTTCGGACGCCTACCCTCAAAATTCGTTTGGATTTTGGAATATAAGAGGCATTTTAATGATTTCCCTTAATGAGATGTCTTGTGTAATATTGAGATGGACGTCTTTCCTTTTCTTCTTACTTGAATGAACTCTTCTGTCCTGAAGTCCGGTATTTGAACGAAGTGAGATTTTGATCTTTTCTTAACGTTAAGAAGTGGGATTTTGATCTTTTCTTAACGTTAAGAAGTGGGATTTTGATCTTTTCTTTAAGTCCTCCCAAACTGACTAGGATCTCTCTAGGTTCGGGTACCTCGAAAACTCCAGTTCCCATTTATCCAGTTTCGACTGTACCTCTTATCTTCCGTATCTCGAACTGTGTATCTTCTCCTCCATTTCTCCTCCTAGCACGAAATAGATAGCGGTGAATATAGTGGATGGGATAGAGGAGGAGGAGGAGGAGGAGGAGGAGGAGAAAATGGATCAAGATAGAAGAGAACGGAATGGAAAGGAGGGAGGTATAGAAAAAGGGAAGCAGGAGATGAGGAGAAAGAGAAGAGAGAAAAAAAGGAGGAGGAGGAGAAATGGGATGGAGGAGGATAAGAGAAAGGAGGAGAAGAAGGTGACCAAAAAAAAAAGAAGGCAGAGGGAGAGAGAATAGAGGAAAAAGAGAGGAAGAGGAGTTAAAGGAGAAATAAGAGGACAAAGGAGGGGGGAGATGAAGGAGGGGGACAAGAAAAATGAGGAGGAGAACAAGGATAAGATGAAGGGGAAAGAGGAGGAGGAGGAGGAGGAGGAGGATTAGGATAAAGGAGAGGGGGTAAGCATTTGAATGGCCCTTCGAATACCCTCGCATCCTTAACTCTATCATTTGTTATATTCAAATTGTGACAAATATTGCGTTCGCTCCCTCTCCTTCTCCACCTCCCTCTTCCTTTTTCTCCCTCGTCCTCTTTCTGTCATTCCCTCTCTCTCTCGCTCTCTCTCTCTCTATCCCTTATTCTCCCAATCCCTCTCAATATCCGTATATCTTTCATTTTATTATCTTCTCCCCCCTCTCTTTCCCTCTTCCCCTACCATATTAGGTATATTCAAAAACTAATATCAAATGACCCTCCCTCCCCTCCTCTTCCTAGGATTGGCTTTAGACAATTTCCCCTCCATTATTATATCTAGATTCTAGATAGGTAGGTATGAGATATTTACATATTTATGTATTTAAATAGGGCTATATTATCTCGATATACATAGATTACATGGCCAGCAAAGGAAATAATCACGCACGAAATGCAAAGGTTCCCCCCGTCCACTCTTTCGGACGCCTACCCTCAAAATTCAAAATGCGTTTGGATTTTGGAATACAAAAGGCATTTTAATGATTTCCGATTTCCCTTAATGTTAATGGGATGTCTTGTCTAATATTGAGGTGGACGTCATTCCTTTTCTTCTAACTTGAATGAACTCTTCTGTCCTGAAGTCCGGTATTTGAACGAAGTGAGATTTTGATCTTTCCTTAACGCTAAGAAGTGGAATTTTGATCTTTTCTTAAGGTTAAGAAGTGGAATTTTGATCTTTTCTTAACGTTAAGAAGTGGGATTTTGATCTTTTTCTTTTCTTAGCGTTAAGAAGTGGGATTTTGATCTTTTCTTAACGCTAAGAAGTGGGATTTTGATCTTTTCTTAACGTTAAGAAGTAGGATTTTGATCTTTTCTTAACGTTAAGAAGTGGGATTTTGATCTTTTCTTAACGTTAAGAAGTGGGATTTTGATCTCTTCCACAGTATCAGTTAAGTTCTAAGTTTTATCTTTTATTGGTTTTTTCTTTCAAACATACAGATTTCTCCTGCTTCGATTCTCGCCCGGGACAAACTTCATCCTACACAGTGAAGGTTCGTTCTCACAACGGCTGGATTGCTCTTATTGTATGCTCCTTCGGTCTTCGATTTCGGGCCTATAAGAACTCTGTTACCGTTATTAGGTTTACAGTTTCCCCTAACAAATCTTTTGGAGGGGGGAAAAATCCAAGACCTTTTTAGATCTTATTGGAATTGTACGCCTTATTCGGCCTTTGAAGGGCCCGCTGAGGCCCTGTTCTCTCTACAGCTTCTAAGCGTTCTTCAGCCTCCCACCCACATTTTATTTAATAATCTCTCGCTGTTGTATACAGAATATTTCAACAAATTGTTCTCAGAACGGAGAGACTGTATTACACAATCCATTATACACTCGAACATAAATACCATTAAAGTCTAAAAGCAACAATAAATGTATTACCGTCCGAAAGGAACAATATTAAACAATGTATAAGCAACAATATGAAACAAAAGTCCATGAGCACCAACAGTATGGTCATTGTAAAACCCGCTACAATATTGTGTTACAAAATAATGCATAACTAACTACTTTCATAAAGTTTAACTCAACATAATAGAACAATAAAATAAATGAAATATACATGAGCACCAACAGTATGGTCATTGTAAAACCCGTTACAATATTGTGTTACAAAATAATGCATAACTAACTACTTTCATAAAGTTTAACTCAACATAATAGAACAATAAAATAAATGAAATATAACAGAAATAAAATATAACAAAAATAAATAATGCAGGATAAATTACGCGGCAACAGTAGTCGTATACAATGTACTGAGGAACTTAGGATATTTGTTGCTACCTTTATTGCAGGGGCGTGGGGTTATAATCTCAAAGGGGAAGCTAAAAACCCTTATACCTATTTGTAATATGTCGTATTTTATTTAACAATTAACCAAGAACCGAAAATTCGAGAGTGGGGGTAAAAATCTCGTAGTGGGGATAATCAGCTGATTAAAAAAATCAGCTGTTCGCATTAACCGATACATAGGGCAATAACCGTTGGTGTTGTTTCCAGTAGAGTGGACAGGACAAGAGTTGACGACCACTGGACTGACACGGACACAGATTGGAGACGTCTGACCGGGTGGGACAGTTACCTCGTAGACTGGTCTGAAGTTTTTGTTGGAACTACGTCTGGGGTTAACGCCCCTCACATCATAAACACACTTTCATGTGCGGGGAGGTAGTGACCTTGAATAAACCGGGCCGCGGTTAGCGGTTAGATGTTAAATAAAATACGACAATACATATTTTCGTTAAATTGTAGGCAAGTCCGTATACAGGATTTCAGTGAGGGGGGGGGGGGGGGGAAGAATTCCAGAAGTGGGATTTTGATCTTTTCTTGACGTTAAGAAGTGGGATTTTGATCTTTTCTTAACGTTAAGAAGTGGGATTTTGATCTCTTCCAGTTATCAGTTAAGTTCTAAGTTTTATCTTTTATTGCTTTTTTTCTTTCAAACGTACAGATTTCTCCTGCTTCGATTCTCGCCCGGGGCAAACTTCATCCTACACAGTGAAGGTTCGTTCTCACAACGGCTGGGTTGCTCTCATTGTATGCTCCTTCGGTCTTCGATTTCGGGCCTATAAGAACTGAAAGAACTCTGTTACCGTTATTAGGATTACAGTTTCCCCTAACAGAGAGAGAGAGAGGGAAATGAGGCCTGTTTAAACTGTTGGCATAATGGGACTTTTTAGTCTTAGCCGACAGTATAAATAAGGTATATTAAATAAATAAAAAATGAAAAATAGGAGAAAAGGTAAGGAATAATGAATGAAAGGAAGAAAGCAATCGTCCATGCTTTCAAAATGCAGAGTTACTGATAAAATGAGAGATAAGATCAAAATATACAATTTCAACCTTATCAGGCTCTCTTCTCAGAGACAGCTTGCTTGTGCAGATGCCAAAACTCTTTTAGCTTATGGAGGGAATGCTGGGGAATCTAGCCAAATTTAGCAAATAGGAGAAAAGGTAAGGAATAATGAATGAAAGGAAGAAAGCAATCGTCCATGCTTTCAAAATGCAGAGTTACTTTTAATAAGGTTTATGAAATGGTAAGCACAGCTCTAGGTATATTAATCATGAATCTAACTAAGGTATACAATATATATGTACAGGGTGTCCCGCGAACGACTGTACAACGCTTGAGGGTTGATGTAGGACCTAAAGGGCTACCAGAAAAAGCTATCTGGACAGATCCTTTCTATTGATGATTCTATCAAAACATTGTTTATTTCATGTCTCAAATCATACACTTTCTAAGACCCATAGTGCCCCTCCTAACATTGTCTCCACAAGTCAGTGGCCTTTGGTTGGAGTATATCCCAAATACTTCTGTCCGGCATAGGTTTTATTTCATGTCTCAAATCATACACTTTCCAAGACCCATAGTGCCCCTCCTAACATTGTCTCCACAAGTCAGTGGCCTTTGGTTGGAGTATATCCCAAATACTTCTGTCCGGCATAGGGCCTGTTTCATCAGGAGACGCTATGATGATTTCCCCTGATTGAAACCCGATTCTCAGTTGATCAATCAGGCAGAGAAACAGACAGAATACCACGAGGAAATACAGGATTGTGAACAGCAACAGGAACAAGAAGCGGAAGAAATGTTTGAAGGGAAGCTTGAAGAGTTGTATGATCTCCCGGAACTGATTGAATGTGAGATAATCATAGGCAGGACAGTAGTTAGTCTCCTCGTCTTCCTGTTTATCTTTGGTTTGTGGCTCCTCAGACGGTTCAGAAGAAGGTGTTGGCGGTGGAGGACAAGGGATAGCATCACCAACACTATATTCACTGCGCTTGTTGAAGTTTTTCAGCTCAAACTTATCGTCTCTCTGAGGAGAATCTTCTCTGAAAGTCACATTCACATCTTTACATCTCGGACATGCCTCTAGCCGTGGCAGCCTCGGTATACAATCCACGTCTTTAGGTTTACGGGTATAGCTGCTACTGACAACTATTGGAGGATTTCTATCGTACATAGGACAATAACCGTTGGTGTTGTTTCCAGTAGAGTGGACAGGACAAGAGTTGACGACCACTGGACTGACACGGACACAGATTGGAGACGTCTTCTCCCTCGCTCATGTTCTTCCACTTTTATTATTTGTGTTTATAATTGAAAAACATAATCTCATTTGGAAAATACGACGTTACATTTCAATTACTTCAACGCAGCGAGGAGAGGGGGCGTGTGGGGGCGTAGGGGGAAAACAGGGCGCTCAGGAAGGAAAATGAAGGCAGGACGGGGAAATTAGAAGGGAAAAAACAAAGGGGCGGGAAATTAGAAGGGAAAAAGTACACAGGAGGGGAAATTAGAAGGGAAAAGTACACTAGAGGGAAATTAGAAGGGAAAAAGTACACAGGAGGGAAACTAGAAGGGAAAAAGTACACAGGAGGGCAAATTAGAAGGGAAAAAGTACACAGGAGGGAAAACTAGAAGGGAAAAAGTACACAGGAGGGAAATTAGAAAGGGAAAAAGAACACGAGACGAGACATTAGAAGGGAAAAAGTACACAGGAGGGAATTAGAAGGGAAGAATGGGGGATAGGAAATTAAGGAACGCGTGAGGGAAGAGAGAAAGGGAGGGAGAGAGAGAGGGAGAGGGAGAGAGAGAGAGAGGGAGAGAGGGAGAGAGAGAGAGAGAGAGAGAGAGAGAGAGAGAGAG
>NW_007378483.1:0-3537 GCF_000475195.1 Diaphorina citri
GGTTAAATAAAAAAAAAAAAAAAAAAAAAAAAAAAAAAACAGGAAACGGGAAACTGTCTGACGCGAAAACTTTTAAAGTTCCACAGAATTTTATCCTCATCTAGAAAGAGTCATCGTCCTCACACTGCATTTTAAAAGTATTGGGAGTACAATCATGTGACCTCTTAAAAGTTTCAACATTTGTAATTAAGCAAATGGGTTGGATAAAAGCTTGCAGAAACTGAAGAGAAAGAAATGAAGAAATTTATGCGTCTTCAGCTGAAAGATGATGAAAAACTTTATTCGCGTCGGGAAAAGAAACGCGCGACGCCTGGATGGCGCTGGATTATGGAAGATTTAGATTTTAGAAGATAGAGGAACGTGAAGGTTTTTTGTTCTTAAATTTCGCCGTCTGGCTTAAATAAACGGGTCGAATTTCAATCTTTCAAGAAAGTTTCGTGCTAGAGTGTCAAACCTACTCGGTGGAGTTTTTTCTTATGATGGCCTGATTTACCTGATTACTGAAGAATATCCCACAATACGAAGCAAAGAGAAGGGGGCCAAGGGAAAGGAGGAGAAGAAGGAGGGCGAAGAAGAGGAGGAGGAAGACGATGAGAAGAAGAAAGAAGAGGAGGAAGATAAGAAGAAGAAGAAGGACGAGAAGTAGGAGGTATAGAACAGAGGAGAAGTGGGTGAAAGAAATGAGGAGGAGGAGGAGAGGAAGCAAGAAAGGAAAAAAGGCACAGGAAGAATAGAAGGAGGAGACGACGAAGAAGTAATAGAAGATGGCGAGATACGTGAGAAAAAGAGGAAGGGAGAACTAAAAGTTCATCATCATAAATAACTTTGCAAGTTCTGTTTTTCTCCGCTCTCTGAATTTGGATGGTTTTCTTTGTTTTCCTCTACATTTCCGGTGGAGAACCAGTAGGGGAAAAAAGGCACAGGAAGAATAGAAGAAGGAGGAGACGACGAAGAAGTAGTAGAAGATGGCGAGATACGTGAGAAAAAGAGGAAGGGAGAACTAAAAGTTCATCATAAATAACTTTGCAAGTTCTGTTTTTCTCCGCTCTCTGAATTTGAATATAGGTTTTCTTTGTTTTCCTCTACATTTCCGGTGGAGGACCAGTAGGCTTTTCCAAGTTATGAGTGGACGAAATAAACGGGTCGAATTTCAATCTTACTTGAAAGTTTCGTGCTAAAGTGTCATACATTTGGTGGAGTTTTTTTTTATGATGGCCTGAAGAATATCCCAATACGAAGCAAAGAGAAGGGGGCCAAGGAAAAGGAGGAGAAGAAGGAGGGCGAAGAAGAGGAGGAGGAAGACGATGAGAAGAAGAAAGAAGAGGAGGAAGATAAGAAGAAGAAGAAGAAGGACGAGAAGTAGGAGGTATAGAACAGAGGAGAAGTGGGTGAAAGAAATGAGGAGGAGGAGGAGGAGGAGAGGATGGGTAAAGCAGTTTTACCCAAGGATAGGTACAAGGATGTTTTTATTTCGAATTACTTCATTGGTATTTGTTCTTAGATCGGCATGGGCCGTATTTTCCCTTCGGAATCTGAGACAACTTCCCCTGTTCTAGAGCTCAACTTCCCCTCTTTAAAGGAAAATACGGGAATTATTTCAACCACTAGATGGCGTGGTAGCGCCTGTACTCATCATCATTGGTTAACAGCCGAGGGACTGATTTGCAGCAGTACACCATGATTCTCGATCTTCTGCTTTCCTCTTCAGGTCGTAGTATGTTGTCACGTTCATGTCTCTCATGATCTTTATGTAGTCGAAGGGTGGCCTTCCAACTGTATTAGTGCCTTCTATCATCCCCTCTATTACTCTCGCATTATGTAGTCGAAGGGTGGCCTTCCAACTGTATTAGTGCCTTCTATCATCCCCTCTATTACTCAATTAGAGTGAATATTTTCATATTTTTGTATATGAAAAAGAATATACATATAATTACCACTGACGTTTTTATTTTGTACACCCACGTCCAAAAAATTTCGGGTCAAGTTGCCTCTGGAACTTTTTGCAAGATCAACAATACGAGTATTTCCATTGAAAATAATTGGCTCACTACTAAAAAACTAAAAGTATAGTACCAAAAGGTATCTTGACAATACATGAGATTTTTATTTGTACCTAAAGAACGGAACGTTGAGAAATGTTTTGAAACCATTTAGGCGAGCTACTCAATATCAGGTAGATCTGACAGTTCTACTTGATCAGGTCCGCCTGTCAGGTCTGCTTGATACCTGATGAGCACACACACTATCAGGTAGACCTGACAGGCGGACCTGGTCAGGTGTACCTGATAGTGGCTGACCTGAGAAAATGCTGTCATAGGAATGGAAATGCAAACCGCAAATGGAAGTGACAATTTGTTTTCCCTCGAGTGTAGGTACATTATATTATGTTATGCCAACACATTTCAAATTTTCCTCACACATGCATTAGCACTCGGAGAAGTGCTTGTCATCGGGTTTGAGTCATGTGCTCGCTGCTATTGTGTTCACATTAGTTTTAACATACATTTCATATAGAGACGTGAGATATGTCGAATCTCACGTCATTGGGCATTGGAAATATTGCGAAGTGTGAATTTAGATGAAAATGGTCACTTGGGCCAGTTTGGCTATCGATACTTGATTCCGTAGTCCCCACGTAGGTACTCTTGTGATCTTGTGTTGTAGATTGGTACACAAAAATCCCACTCCGAGGCTTAGGTGTAGAGGTAAACAGCCCTAAAAGTCGGGTTAAGCTTATTATACGAATCTTGGTTCCCACTTGTCCTTCGGAAAACTAGTATAGCTCCGCTATACATTGGTAATAGAAAGTAAAAATAGGATGAATTTCACGCCAAGTGGGAACGGGCCTTTAGAGTACACTAAATCATTTTCCCTGAAATGGCGCCCATTATCTGACACCAATGCCTTCGAATTCGAATGCCTGGAATTTCTGAAAAATTCTTTATGATTTCTTCCAATCTGATGACTGATATTAAATTATTGTGAATCTCAATTAGCAGTCAATCAGTGTCCCTGTCCACACTAAGAATTGAATTAGTTGTCTCCTTCACACGTCATTATTTGCGATTCAAAATATCGAGACAGTAATGAGTGATTTATTTGAACATATTCAAATGCCCAATGGCAAATGCATATGATTTTTATTAGCTCGAAACAGCTTCCACCAAATTTCCAGTCTCATTTTTTTTTTTTTTTTTTTTTTTTTAGGTTCATGTTTTTGCCCATTTTCTGACACCAATGTCTTCGAATTCAACCCTGGAATTTCTGAGAAATTCTTTATGATTTCTTCCAATCTGATATTAAATTATTGTGAATCTCAATTAGCAGTCAATCAGTGTCCCTGTCCACACTAAGAATTGAATTAGTTGTCTCCTTCACACGTCATTATTTGCGATTCAAAATATCGAGACAGTAATGAGTGATTTATTTGAACATATTCAAATGCCCAATGGCAAATGCATATGATTTTTATTAGCTCGAAACAGCTTCCACCAAATTTCCAGTCTCATTTTTTTTTTTTTTTTTTTTTTTTTATCT
>NW_007378483.1:3866-12371 GCF_000475195.1 Diaphorina citri
GTACAACAACATTTGAACATACAACACAAACATACACACATGTATCGCTGCATTTAAAATTACACCAACTTTAATCATCGTGGCAAAATGTTTCTGCATATAAAAGCAAACATTTATGAAACATTACTTTTTTGAAGAATTACATATTGGACCAATTCCATAAGTAAATAATGCATTACGGGATGAAGCTCAAGTATACGAGCACTTAGCCCATTCTCAACCCATTGGGGCAATTGGAGACTAGCAGTCAGCTCTGTCAGTGGATAAAGATTCTGCTCATAGAAGATGGGAAGACCTTCCACCCGGATGGTACAGTATCTTCGTGGACGTCTTGGGAAATGGCAATGTAAAAACGGAAAGGCCAACTAAATGTAAAGTCTTCAAAAAGGCCCTCCTTCCGCAGAAGAGTAGGTCATTTAAATTTTCTTTTTCGATGAAATAATGGAGGAGGCCTTTTTCTTGATCCTAACTCCCAAACGGTTGGTCCGGTTTTGATGAGATTTGGTAGACGTGTTCAACACACCAAGGAAATTCATTAGACCTTCTGAGGAGGCCCTACAAGGACCCCAAGTTTACACAGCTAATAGTGTTAAAGCAAAATACGGCTATTGGACCATCCTTCAGGATCAGAGATTTCATCCCAAACATTCTATTTGAATAACCCCATTCGGAAATCAATAATAAATCAAGGAGACATTGGGTAATAATTAATAAATATCTCCCTCTCTTTAGATATAAATTAATAATAAGTCCTGCACTCCATATGATTTCGACATGAATGAGAAATTGAGACCCACGAAGAATTATACTGATATGCTTCGTTGCAATTGTGAGAACATACATGAAAATTACAAGTAGGTACAAAATGGGAGGATCTTTTCAACTTCTTTACAAGAATATGGTAAAACTATTTTCGTGTTCGCTCATTAATATCTATCTTTCAAATTGTACGTATTTTTATGGCAGCCTCATTTGACGTCAAATTTGAATAAAAACAGAACAGATCTCGTCTGAGATTTCGTCACTCGTCTTTGCTACATTAAATACAACTTGGGCATTCGGTAAAAGTGGGTATTTATTTGAATTTTTGTTGTATTTTTAAAAGGTGTAAATTTGCTGAAGCAAAGCTTTTCCTAAATAATGTCCACCTCGAAAATTACAAATGTCCACCCACGCTACTAAAGTTTTAGGTCGTGACTAGGACTCGACCCTAGTCCTCCGTGATTTCAAGTCCAACATTCTACCTCTGAGGGGTTGATAATTTGTTTTTAGAATTTGTTGTATAAATAATTCACATAATAATACATCTATGGCCGATCTTAACACCGAGAGTTAACACAGTGTCAGAGGTTTTCTTTGACGTCACCCATTACTTTTACATGATGGGCCAGTATTTCTTTAACTCTGGATTAACTAAAAAATCTCTGTGGAGTCTGTGGTAATATCGGCCATAAGTGTATAACTATTCGAATTTGATCTTTGATATTAATCCCACTATTCCCACTCATGATTTATTTGAACCTGCGGTGAAGTGTTCATGGATCTGTCATGAACTCATGAATGCGTGTCCAGTGTCCACCCATAACTTGAAAAAGCCTACTGGTCCTCCACCGGAAATGTAGATATATCTCATCTCGTGTCCAGTGCCCACCCATAACTTGGAAAAGCCTACTGGTCCTCCACCGGAAATGTAGATATATCTCATCTAGTGTCCAGTGTCCACCCATAACTTGGAAAAGCCTACTGGTCCTCCACCGGAAATGTAGAGGAAAACAAAGAAAACCTATATTCAAATTCAGAGAGCGAAGAAAAACAGAACTTGCAAAGTTATTTATGATGAACTTTTAGTTCTCCTTCCTCTTTTTCTCACGTATCTCGCCGTCTTCTACTACTTCTTCGTCGTCTCCTCCTTCTTCTATTCTTCCTGTGCCTTTTTTCCTTTTTTACTTTTCTTGCTTCCTCTCCTCCTCCTCCTCCTCCTCATTTCTTTCACCCACTTCTCCTCTGTTCTATACCTCCTACTTCTCGGGTGTAATTTTAAATGCAGCGATACATGTGTGTATGTTTGTGTTGTATGTTCAAATGTTGTTGTACAGTTTCTATGTGTTGAGTCTGTTGAGGTTGAGACTTAAGGGGTGTCTCAGATGATTCCATTTCTCCAAAGAAGAAGAAAATACCCATTTTGCAACGATGATGAACTTTGGTGTGGATCAAAGTTGGCTTTCGACTGTCCTGTCTTTCTTCTCTCTTCGTTTTCGGGACGATAAGAATTCACCAGTTACAGTTTCCTCTATCAGCGTGATTAAAATGCACCGATATGTGATATGTGTGTATAGGTATAGTTTTGTTTTATGGTCATATGTTTGTTGTATAAATTATAGAAAAATACCTATAGAATGTGTACCTACATAATTACGACTGTTGAGGCTGTCCCCATTGGCATTACATTTTTTTTTTTTTTTTTTTTTTCACCCCGTATAGCCTAATGTAATTTGTACATTTACATGTTTCATTTATCAGGAGTGTGTCAGTGGGTCTTGTAACATATGTAACATCAGTCAGACTATTGATAACCCTTTATTGTAGTGATTTATTTCTTCATTTTGAATCGCCATTTATCGTCTATATCGAATTATTTTTCATATTGTTTGATGGTTGTCTATTTGTCTAGCTGCGGGACTTTAAACAGGGAGGATACCAGCCTCAAATTTCCCTTACTAAAGAAATAGCAAAAGTTGAGTGCGAAAACCAAATGTCAGCCCAAGACTATCACCTCAGGGCTGACGAAAAACACCTACCCCCAGCTGAACACGGGAAAAGGCGAAGAAAAAGAAGATTATAATATTGTTATCTCTATTTTCTCATTTCCCATTGGCTGGCTGTCAGTGTCCCAGGCACCCCATTGGTTGATAGCTTTTATCCCGTTAGTAAGTTCCCGACTGCAGCCTGCAGCATCAACGAGTGAAAATAGTTAATGAGATTAATTTAGCAATGATATCATAATGAATTAATGATAATGAAATCAAATACATAATGATAAATACTCTGTACCTACCTATATAATTATTAATTTTATTACAATCGTACTAGTACTTTATCAGCTATGTAGGTACATAGGTACCTAGTTAAGTAGGTATGGGTGCATAGTTAATACTAGAGTTGCCAACCGTACGTTATTTCCCGGAACAATCCGTATTTTTGTCAAAAATCAAATGTTCCGCCGGAACACACCTTTGTTCCGGTTTTTTCCAAATCTATGGAAAATACGGGAACTGACTAATAAACAGAAAAAAATACAAAAAAAAATCAATCACAAGTTACCGGGTAGCTTGCGAGAGGTTTTTTTGACCAAGGGTCTCCTAGTCTTCTGGGTAGCTTGCAATCCATAAAAGGTTGACAACCCATGTTCTAGGTTGTGTGTTCAATTCCCACCTCTTCTGTCCTCTCTTCAAAACTTCAGGATGATAAGACCTCCATTTAGGGTTGCCAACCGTACGTTATTTCCCGGAACAATCCGTATTTTTGTCAAAAATCAAATGTTCCGCCGGAACACACCTTTGTTCCGGTTTTTTTCCAAATCTATGGAAAATACGGGAACTGACTAATAAACAGAAAAAATTACAAAAAAAAGTTTAAGAAGATAGGTAGGTACGTACGAAACACACAAAAACCCGCGAGTCAAGTAGGTATTTTTTCAGCCTTTTAGCATGTGATTTTTAGTACCTAACACGGATTCAAAAACGGATTATTTGCAATTTAGTACCTATCCTTGGGTAAAGCAGTTTTACCCAAGGATAGGTACAAGGATGTTTTTATTTCGAATTACTTCATTGGTATTTGTTCTTTTTTTTTATTTGATGCAAAATAGTTTTTTTGTTTGGGGAGGGGGGGGGTGCATGCCTTTGTTCCGGGTAAAAATCGGGAAATCCGTATTTTTTCACCATTTTGCTAGTTTGTACCGTATATGCCGAAAAAAAAGTTGGCAACCCTAGTTAATACCTACTGAATTTAGGTACGTATACGTACATTGTATATGGACTTAATTGCACAAAAATTGAATTTATGTTTTTAAAAGTTCGAGTCCTTACGTCCTCTTCTCAACGGAAAACGAAACATTACGTAAATTAGGTTTTTGAGGCCGAAACTTAAAAAAAGGCGGACATTTTGCTATATTTTAAAAAGACGGGCGGACGGAGGACAAACGTATAAAAAGGAGGACATGTCCGCCGAAAAGCGGACGTCTGGTAAGCCTATTCATAGTGCAGACATATATTTATGATTAGTACCTACATGTAGATACCCACATGATTGATAAATTATAGGTACATGTACGTACTGTAGTTACCTAGGTATATTCAGTTTCATTCATTCACAAATAATGAGGTACTTAGTAGAACAGCTAACTACATATTATGAAGGCATAAGTAACTCCAAGTAATACATAAGGTGTTATCTGGATGAAAGGTTTTGCAATTTGTTAACCTTTGCTCTATGTTCTATAGTTACGCATGTATGCCGCAATGTCTTGTTAGGTTAAGGAGCAGTGCAATCTGACGTTAATGAGAACTTGTAATGCAACTAGAGAGGAGTTCTAATGGTTCAGTGAACTGTAGAACTCCAAGGATTAAACAGTAATATTGATACTTAGAGGGTTAATTGAAATTATTTCTCTTTGCTAAAAGTGATGTGTAAAGCTGTAAAGGCATTCATAAGCCAGCCTAGTTAGCTTGAAGAGTAGCGCGTAGCGCCTCCCTCATAAGCGCTAGATCTCGGATTTTGTTCTAAACAGATAAGGTTCGTTCTCGGAACGGCTGGCTTTCTCCTATCCTGTCTTCCTTCTCTCTTCGCTTTCGGGACGATAAGACCTTAGCAGTTACAGTCCCTCTATCAAACCTATTAGAAGATGGCGAGATAACTCAATTCGTTCGGTCAGAAGTATTCATTTACCAATATACGTATATGATATGCAATACTTGTTCAGGTTGTCAGCTCCCATGGCGCAGTGGTCACTGCGCTCGCCTTGCACGCGGGAGACCCGGGTTCGATTCCCGGCGGGGTCAAGAAATTTGTTTTTAAACTTTTTTTTTTGTATTTTTTTCTGTTTATTAGTCAGTTCCCGTATTTTCCATAGATTTGGAAAAAACCGTGCATATCAACATGAAATAATTCAACATACAGCAAACACACATGAAATATATGTACAACACACATTCAACATCATTTATAGTCAACACTTTTGACCGGGGTAGGGCCGGCCACTCAAGCTTCGACTGTTGATAGTGTCGATGTCGGAGAGATCTAAGTTTGTCCTTCCACAGGAAAAAGTGTGGCGGAAAAAGGTTCCAACTTCAGCCTTCAGACCGTCTGTGTGTGTGACGGAAAAAGCTTCCAACTTCAGACCGTATGGTCTGAGAGACCTAGAAGTCAGAAGCTTTATCGGCGGTCTGACAGACCTAAGGGCATTGGAATGGAGCGAGATGAACCCATCCATCATCTGCAGTGGGCTTTAGGTACAAGTAAAACACTATGACTAGGTACTATGAGTGATTGACATTTTTTGTGTCCACGGTCAGTCAAATACAAGAGTGTATTGACGTGACGATTGGCATGCACATGCTGCATTACCGCAGCGTCATGGGTCACTTAGTTACTTATTAAAGACACTTTAATTGTTACTTAAAATGACGTTACTTTAATTGTTGTTACTTAAAATGACGGGTTTCCTAATGGAAGGCGGTCTGAAATCATGTAACCTTGTGAAACACTACCGGCAATTTCAACAATGGAAGAGATACATGTTTTTCCCTTTCAAGTTAATGACAAAGCCCGCCGATAGGAGAACGAACATTATCCGTTCAGGATAAAATCCGCCCCGGGCGGGAATCAAACCGGCGGCCTGGCGCTTACAAGGCAGACGCACTACCAACCTAGCTAACTAGGCTGGCTGTTTTAACTTTTAAATCAACAAAGATGTTTTCCTACAGATGCATACATACATAGATCTAAACAAATACATAGATATTTTCCATCCTACATAATTTGTATATTGAAATCAATGCTCGTAAATTCTGCCAGCAACGCGATCGTTCAGCTTGAGAAATTGGTGTTATGTTGGCTTGGCTCTTGAGTATAGAGCGGGATTCCGGAGCGAAGCGACGGAATTCAGCTAGTATATAGATATTTTCCATCCTAGATAATTTGTATATTGAAATCAATGCTCGTAAATTTTGCCAGCAACGCGATCGTTCAGCTTGAGAAATTGGTGTTATGTTGGCTTGGCTCTTGAGTCTTATCAAAACAAAATGTTTTGTTTACATGTGTACAAGATTTGTATTGTACAACTCTGTGCTGGTTTATCGACCTAATATGAACAAAACGGTTAACCCGATGAGGCTTTCACAGTCGATCTTAGGGAAAGCATCAAAGCGACGAATTCATCTGAACATATTCAAGTACCCAATGGCAAATGCATATGATTTTCATTAGCTCGAAACAGCGTAGCGTCCACCAAAGCAGAAGCGCTTCCCTCCAAGCTAACTAGGCTGGCGCCAAAATCTTTCTAGTATTAACTATGCACCCATACCTACTTAACTAGGTACCTATGTACCTACATAGCTGATAAAGTACTAGTACGATTGTAATAAAATTAATAATTATATAGGTAGGTACAGAGTATTTATCATTATGTATTTGATTTCATTATCATTAATTCATTATGATATCATTGCTAAATTAATCTCATTAACTATTTTCACTCGTTGATGCTACTATCAGGTAGACGTGACAGGCGGACCTGATCAAGTGTACCTGTCAGGTCTACCCGATATAGCGAGTGGCTGGCCTGAGGAAAGTAGAGACCATGAATGGACGAAAAAAGACTTGTCCAGCAAGACAACCACTTGTCAAATTCCCTCAAAGTTAAAAAAAAAACAGTCTCGGTGGAACTCGAACCTGCGACCTCTATACTGGCAAGACACAACGGGTTAGCGACAATATCGTGCGGTTTTATTTCACTATCAGGTAGACGTGACAGGCGGACCTGATCAAGTGTACCTGTCAGGTCTACCCGATATAGTGAGTGGCTGGCCTGAGGAAAGTAGAGACCATGAATGGACGAAAAAAATAAGTTTTGTCCAGCAAGACAACCACTTGTCAAATTCCCTCGAAGTTCAAAAAAACAGTCTCGGTGGAACTCGAACCTGCGACCTCTATACTGGCAAGACACAACGGGTTAGCGACAATATCGTGCGGTTTTATTTATAGAGCGGGGTGTCTGGACGATACAGAAAATAAATTTCGTTCCTGCCAATTTTTTTGCCTCTCTTTTCTGCTGGTTTCATTCAATTTTCTCTCGATTTTTTTTTTTTTTTTTTGCAAAAAATCACAGATGTTCAATCTTAAACATCATAGTCTGTGCTGCTGAACTGCCTCTGTCTGCTTTCACTCTCCAATACTACCGCAATTATGAATCATTTTTTTTTTTTAAAAAAAAAAAAGATGAGTGTTTCACCACCGTTTTTATTTCGTAGCGATGAAACAACTGCTACATTGGACGCTTGTGGTCTGTGTCGTAGCATGCCCATCCCGTAGTATGCCTCTCATCAGATGGGCGAGAAGAGACACAATACTTCCCATTTAGGTGCTGGGTCAACACGGGAACACCAGAAAGTAACCCGTTGAAATATTTGCAATCGAAAAACGAGTACAAATTTTTGTCGATGGTGGGATTCGAACCCGGGACCTTCTGCATGGCAAACAAGCGCGTTACCACTGGACCAACCGTGCCCCCAACCGTGACCAACCGTGCCCATTCATTTAGGCTTTAGGGATTTCATTCGGGATCTGCAGAAAGTTTCGGCTTCAAACGAACACAAGATTACAGTAAAATTTTGCGGAAAAGAGAAAGATAAGCCTGACCCCAGATGTCTGTAAAATCCCGAGGAAAAAAGGGACAAACTTTTAAAACGGGGCATACAACGTGCTATCGCGGTATTGCCGCTGGCTTACAAAGGAAATATCAAAGATGATCCTACACCGACACCCCAATGAGGCAAAATTTATTTCTTAGTTGGATGTCTGTAAAATCCCGAGGAAAAAGGGACAAACTTTTAAAAGGAGGCATACACGCATACAACGTGCTATCGCGGTATTGCCGCTGGCTTACAAGGGAAATATCAAAGATGATCCTACACCGACACCCCAAAGGGACACCCCAATGAGGCAAAATTTATTTCTCAGTTGGTTTTGTTACCATTTTTTTTTTTTTTTAAGAGGTTTGACAGAGGGAACTGTAACTGCTATGGTCTTATCGTCCCGAAATCGAAGAGAGAAGGAAGACCCAAAATCTTACAAGACTGAGGCCAGCCACTCACTATCAGGTAGACCTTACAGGTACACCTGATCAGATCCGCCTGTCAGGTCTACCTGATACCCGATGAGCACACACACTATCAGGTAGACGTGACAGGCGGACCTGATCAAGGGTACCCGTCAGGGCTACCCGAT
>NW_007378483.1:13081-31671 GCF_000475195.1 Diaphorina citri
TGCCAGCCTAGTTAGCTTAGTTGGTAGTGTGTCTGCCTTGTAAGCGCTAGGCCGCGGGTTCGATTTCCGCCCGGGGCGGATTTTATCCTGATGGGATAATGTTCGTTCTCGGAACGGCTGGCTTTTTCCTATCCTGTCTTCCTTCTCTCTTCGATTTCGGGACGATAAGACCATAGCAGTTAAAGTTCCCTCTGTCAAACCTCTTAAAAAAAAAAAAAAAAAAAACTATTACTAAATAATCTTCTTTTTCTTCGTCTTTTCCCGTGTTCAGAAGGGGTCGGCGTTTTTCGTCAGCCCTCAAACTATTACCAACTACAAATCAAATATTTAAGACTTGTTTAGACTGCAGGGTTAAAGGGACTTTTCAGTATGATCTCGTATTATCTCATACAAGTAGATTTAAGGAATTTTGTAAATTACATGTAACATGCCATAATATTGTAATAAAATATATAATTGAATTGAATTAATTGAATTGAATTAATTGAATTGAATTGTATGCTGACAGCATACACAAAGTAGAATCGGTACGAAGGTCGCTTCAGAACCAATCAAAATGATCAATCAATAACCATTCGACCTCAACCGCTAACCAGTACCTATTTACCTACCGCCTCGTTTGACCTATGGGGCTACAAACGTTTCCACTAATCACTAACCCATGGCATTCCATCAAGATTAACAAGTTGCCTCGTCTACAACTTGGAGTAGTTTGATTCATTCATGGATTTCATGTACATCATCAATAACAGAAGGCGTTGGGCGGCTCAAGCGTGTATAAGGCGCCTTTCACATCTAGACTGCAAAATGGAAGCACACTGCAAATTGTCGGATAAACTGCATTGGTTTAGGTTGAAGGCTACAAAGTATAATCCGCCTGTTGTGCTTCACACTGCAAGAATGTCGGAATATGACTACAATATACCCCCGGTGGTGTAGTGGTCAAGACGCTTTTGGTAACCAGGAGGGCGTGGGTACAATCCCGACCGAGGTATGAAATTTTATCATCAGAATTTTAAGATACCTACTTTGATCACAGTTATAGTAGTAGCCTACTGCTGGAATAAAGGGACTCTTCAGTCCTATTCGAGAAGTGTAAATAAGCACTGTTGTTTTTTTTTCTCCCCTAAAAATACTTCTTTTGGTCCGTCCCAGTCTGGTAAATTCAACTGAAAGTACCGAGAGTAATCCAGAAGGAAAAAAAAATACAATGCGTGTTGCCTCACTTTTCACTTACAAGGCGCATTAACTAATATAGTCAAATTGAGAACTGAAAACTTGATCTTGATAAGCTGATAAGTATAAGTACTGATAACTGATTCTTTTAATATAGTGTGTTATAGTGGTTGGGTGGAAGAGCTCCTTCAAAAGAACCCTGCCAAAGTGCCAATCTGTGGGAACTGAACTCAGGACCTTCTGCATCCTGCACCGCTACCAAGAGTTAACAAGCAATTTATTAGGTAAGGTATATCTACTCGTATTAATTAATAAGAATATTATGATTAGGAATTTAAAGCCATTTAACTATTTTTTAATTACTCCACATTATTTGCGTTTAAAAATTACTGTAAGTAGAGGTACTTGGAAAAGATTATACTGGTAGGTAGAACTATTGAGTAACTTTCTTCTGTTAAAATTGCTGAGGTTCATAACGGATATACCTACTTACAGTGAAGGTGAAATTACTAGCCTCGAAGTTCCACATCCGATAACATTCCAGTACAGTTTGTTGGTCAGTTTCAATTGTATTTGTGTACAGAAGTGCATTTTGCCCAACTAAACTGGAATGTTAGGTACTGTTCACATCGTCCAGTAGTTAGACTACCCACTGCCTTCTTGTCATCCAGGGGAATCCAGCCATTATAGCTACTTTCTAGTTGGGTAGTTGGACGTTCGTATTTAGTTGGACAGTTTCGTACTTAGTTGGACAGTTTCGTACATAGTTGGACAGTTTCGTACTTAGTTGGACAGTTTCGTACTTGGTTGGGCAGTTTGGTATTTAGTTGGGCACTTGGTGCTTAGATGGGCACTTGGTGCTTAGATGGGCACTTGGTGATTAGATGGGCACTTGGTGCTTAGATGGGCATCCATTATAGCTACTTTCTAGTTGGGTAGTTGGACAGTTTCGTACTTGGTTGGGCAGTTTGGTATTTAGTTGGGCACTTGGTGATTAGATGGGCAGTTAGTACTTGGTTGGGCAGAAGGTACTTGGTTGGGCACTTGGTATTTAGTTGGGCACTTGGTGCTTAGATGGGCATTTGGTGATTAGATGGGCAGTTAGTACGTGGTTGGGCAGAAGGTACTTGGTTCGGCTGTTGGTACTAAGGAGCACCTATTGATTCGAGAACCCCACTTGTCGTCCTCAAGCCTGTTTTAACTGTGACTTAACAGTAGTCTTAAGAAGAACAGTAATAAGGAGAATATTGATACTAGCACCTGGATTCGAGCAGGTACCTACTCATTAAGTTTCGAGTCAATGGCAAGGGGTGCCCAGCCTCAAAGACAAATTTCTCAACATTAATTTTCTATAGCTAGGATACAATAACAGCATCTCAAAAATCTGTAGTTTGTTTGCGAAGAATTTCAACCATTCTCATTAGAGTTTCATGTTTATGGTTATGAGACCGCTATGCCATATTGTGTGACCATTTAATATATATGACATTACGGATTGGATTTTTCAAACAATCGTTTTTAGAAAGAATAGAATCTAGGAACAAGTTCTCATAAACTCGTACGTTTTCAAGCTAAAGTCAAAACGATTATATGTTATGTCCAATTCCGGCATATTATATCGCTGTCTCTCTAATTAGTTCTGTTGTCCTAACAGTGTAACGGTAACGGAGTTCTGCGTTCCTTCTTATTAGGACATAGCTAGATCTTTCTATAGCTAGGATACAATAACAGCACCTCAAAAATCTGTAGTTTGTTTGCGAAGAATTTCAACCATTCTCATTAGGGTTTCATGTTTATGGTTATGAGACCGCTGTGCCATATTATGTGACCATTTAATATGACATTACGGATTGGATTTTTCAAACAATCGTTTTTAGAAAGAATAGAATCTAGGAATAAGTTCTCATAAACTCGTACGTTTTCAAGCTAAAGTCAAAACGATTATAAGTTATGTCCAATTCCGGCATATTATGTCGCTGTCTCTCTAATTAGTTCTGTTGTCCTAACATAACGGTAACGGAGTTCTGCGTTCCTTCTTATTAGGACATAGCTAGATCTGAGCTTGTGAGGACAATAAGCTATTCCTCAGTCACATAAAATCAATCCTTTTTGATGGATTTTATGTGACTGACATACTCACCTGGATTTCAGAGGGGGTAATTCAAATGCCATCCAACCCTATCTAGCCGTTGAAAGAGACGTCCTTCATATGTAAAAAATAGAAAGTAAAAATAAAATAATAATAAAATAAATAAATAAGAGATCATACTCACCTTATCATCATCAGTAGAGTTGCTTCTTCCATGACTGCCGCTAAAGTTGGGCGTCATCTGTGACAGAATAGTCCGGAAGCTGCTCAGGGGCTGCGTAAGGACAGAATAGATGTTCAGCTGCTCGGGAGCATCATAGGAGTAGGAGCTGTCCTGGTTGCTATTGCTGTTGGTGGAACTGCCGCCTACTTGGCTTTCAGTATCGCTCGCTTCCTTCATGTCTGGAACGGAAGTTTTACCTGATGGTCAGTGGCTGACAAATTGGCAGAGACGAAGTGAGTTCGAATTTTTAAGCTCGATGACTTTGATTTTAGTCCCCATATTTGTACTAACGTTTATGTTTGTCTTCCGTGGTAACTCTTAAACGTTTTGTCCGATTGTGATGAAAATTGACAAAAATGTTCAAGGAAATTTTCTCCAAGATGGCGTGCCACAGGCGCTGCCACGCCAAAAGAGGGGAGCTTCAAAAGAAGGCAAATTGTCTCAATTTTTACGCCTACGACGTCACACTAAAGAGGTCTCTCACTATGTGTGTTTCAGATCAAATGCCTCTGCTACGGCATCACTCAGGACACTATCGACATCACATGGCTACAGTATGGGATCCTCATCCGGAGTATGAGTTCCAGGCATTCGGACAACTCTTCCATCTGAATCTCGAACTCAACTCGGACTTTGTTGCGCCAAATATTGAAGTAAGTACCAACCTACCCATACACAATTACCCACTCCTACCGTTTTCATTTGTCTCGAGATTGGCCAGCCTAATCAGCTTGGTTGGTAGTACTTCGGCCTTAGGCTTACTTTCCTTTAGGTCGTACGGCCACTGTATAGATATAGATATAAATGATTGTGTCGTCGAAAGCACCAGGTCAAGGAGGGTAGATATACCCTGACACCTTTTAAGCGCTAGGCCGCGGGTTTGATTCCCGCTCGGGATTTTATCCTGAACGGATAATGTTCGTCCTCGGAACGGCTGTCTTTCTCCTATCCTGTCTTCCTTCTCTCTTCGATATCGGGACGATAAGACCTTAGCAGTTACAGTTCCTTCTATAAAACCTTTTAAAAAATGTCTCGAGAATTCAACCAGCTTTGGACACCAGACCTTAAAATAACCTGTCAAACTTTGCTGCCCATGGAGAGGTAGTTATAGTACCTGCTGAAATTTTTGAATTTGTGTGGAACAAAATAAGAATTGGGTTCCAAAGAACATGTTTTGTGTTGGTGTTGCTTCACAGAGATGCACGAAAGAAATGCATTAATTCTTCGCCTCCTAAGACATGTCCCCGTCAGGGATTGAACTCAGACCTCCTGGGTACCAGGCAAGTGGCTTGGGTGTCGGGGCAAAAAGATGAGTTTAACATGTAAATCTTTGATTTGAATAGAATCATGTTACATTGTAGAACTCATATGTTTCGTGAAAAAAGACTATGACATTGGGTCCGTGTGGAGATTAAAATCTCGCATGGCACAATATTATGGCAAATATCATGTGTGATTTATTCGCAAACCCAAAACTAAAATACCAAACATTCAAGTCAAGGTTGTGAAACAGGGAGGCGGGTGAAATCAATTCGTTCACTCAAAATTTGATATTTGTGTGGAGATTAAAATCTCGCATGGCACAATATTATGGCAAATATCATGTGTGATTTATTCGCATACCCAAAACTAAAATACCAAACATTCAAGTCAAGGTTGTGAAACAGGGAGGCGGGTGAAATCAATTCGTTCACTCAAAATTTGATATTTGGTTGATTAAAAAAAAATAATAATAATTTTCACAGATCACCAACTCGATCAAACAAATAAGATTAGATTAACAATTGGAATAATGCGGCACTTTATATGCGATTGAAAAGATCGCTCATTTAAATAAAATAGATATCAAGCATGTTTCAAGATCACAGGGGGGGTAAGTTTCGAGTCAATGGCAAGGGCAAGGGGTGCCCAGCCTCAAAGACAGAAATTTCCCAACATTAGTTTTCTATAGCTAGGATACAATAACAGCATCTGAAAATCCGTAGTTTGTTTGCGAAGAATTTCAACCATTCTCATTAGAGTTTCATGTTTATGGTTATGAGACCGCTATGCCATATTGTGTGACCATTTAATATGACATTACGGATTGGATTTTTCAAACAACCGTTTTTAGAAAGAATAGAATCTAGGAACAAGTTCTCATAAACTCGTACATTTTCAAGCTAAAGTCAAAACGATTATAAGTTATGTCCAATTCCAGCATATTATGTCGCTGTCTCTCTAATTAGTTCTGTTGTCCTAACAGTGTAACGGTAACGGAGTTCTGCGTTCCTTCTTATTAGGACATAGCTAGATCTGAGCTTATGAGGACAATAAGCTATTCCTCAGTCACATAAAATCAATCAAAAAGACTGGATTTCAGAGGGGGTAATTCAAATGCCATCCAACCCTACCTAGTCGGTGAAAGAGACGTCCTTCATATGTAAAAATAGAAAGTAAAATAATAATAAAATAAATAAATAAGAGATCATACTCACCTTATCGTCATCAGTAGAGTTGCTTCTTCCATGACTGCCGCTAAAGTTGGGCGTCATCTGTGACAGAATAGTCCGGAAGCTGCTCAGGGGCTGCGTGAGGACAGAATAGATGTTCAGCTGCTCGGGAGCATCACAGGAGTAGGAGCTGTCCTGGTTGCTATTGCTGATGGTAGAACTGCCGTCTACCTGGCTTTCAGTATCGCTCGCTTCCTTCATGTCTGAAACGGAAGTTTTACCTGATAGTCAGTGGCTGGCAAATTGACAGAGATGAAGTGAGTTCAAAGTTCTAAGCTCGATGACTTTGATTTTAGTCCCCATATTTGTACAAACGTTTATGTTTGTCTTCCGTGGTAACTCTTAAACGGTTTGTCCGATTGTGATAAAAATTGACAGAAATGTTCAAAGAAATGTTCTCCAAGATGGCGTGCCATAGGCGCTGCCACGCCAAAAGAGGGGAGCTTCAAAAGAAGGCACATCGTCTCAATTTTCGAAAGGAAAATACGACTACGACGTCACACTAAAGAGGTCAATTTATGTCGATTCAACCAGTTTGGTTGACCAAAAATCTTACCTTGTCGACCTTCATATCGTGCTTTCTGTCGTTTATTTGCTTTCTCTCTGGAATCCGCGATCTCTTCATTCGAGCTGTCGGATTTGGACAACTTCTCAAACTCATCTATCGAATCAATTGTGTAGAGCTCCACCTGGAGTAGTTGAAGAGACAACATATTACTTGAAAGCTAAATAAAAGACATCAAAAATATGAACGAATATTTTTTAAAAAAAAAAAATACACCCCGTAAAAATTATTTATTAAAAAAAAAAAAATCATTAAAATTTCTCCCCTCCGGTAGAGACCCTAAGGTGCATGCAGCGTTTCCTCTCTGGATGGCCAGACCAATCATTTGAGCAAGAAAAGCTAATATGGAAGGCAACGTTATGACCTGTCTACTAGAAAAAAATCAACCCTCAGATTTAAATGCCCTGATCGTGTGAACGGTGGAAGCCTATATCGAGGGTAAACCGCAGCAGCAACTTGTAAAGTACCTACAACATTCTGTCCATTTTGAAAATATTTACTACTGAAACCCAAAATACAGTGGTCAAGCCTCTCGTTGTCTGGCGATTAAGGTCTCTCAATTCTCAAAGTTCATAGTCGGGTTCAGGTTAATAGAATTTTATTACACTCATGAATCACAATATTAACCCAACCAGGGTACAATTATAACTAATATTATTTATTGGTTCATAAAAATTCAACTTGGTGCCACAGATTTGAGAACCAGGTTGTTCCTTAGGGGTTTCATTATGCTAAACACACACGTCTTACACCTAGCTAGCAAAATACATATGGGATTTTTATTTATTTTCTGGAGAATTATTAATTATAGGAACTAAATCCAGCGCGTGTTTCAAATATTGGAAAATCATCACAATTTGCGTCAGTCTAGCAAGAGGCTGTGAGTAATCCCCACACTCATTCATATTTGAAATGAATCAAGTGCACTAAATATGCACTATTGTGATACAGTTTCTGTTTGCAAACCACAAATTGCATTTTTCTTTCTTCTAAATCTATTTTAAGGTCTTTTCTCTCTTTTTTCTAGAGCGTTCTGTGTGTTTATTGCTTAGGCTGAGGCGTTTTTCTGAGTGAGCCGAATTCAAATTTCTCCCACGGGCATGTTTCATAAACTATTGAGTAACTTTCTTCTGTTGAAATTGCTGAGGTTCATAAGGGATATACCTACTTACAGTGAAGGTGAAATTACTGGCCTCGGAGCGCCACATCCGATAACATTCCAGTACAGTTTGTTGGTCAGTTTCAATTGTATTTGTGTACAGAAGTGCATTTTGCCCATCTAAACTGGAATGTTAGGTACTGTTCACATCGTCCAGTAGTTAGACTACCCATTGCCTTCTTGTCATCCAGGGGAATCCAGCCATTATAGCTACTTTCTAGTTGGGTAGTTGGACGTTCGTACTTAGTTGGATAGTTTCGTACTTAGTTGGACGTTCGTACTTAGTTGGATAGTTTCGTACTTAGTTGGACAGTTTCGTACTTAGTTGGACGTTCGTACTTAGTTGGACAGTTTCGTACTTAGTTGGACGTTCGTACTTAGTTGGACAGTTTCGTACTTAGTAGGACGGTTTCGTACTTAGTTGGACGTTCGTACTTAGTTGGACAGTTTCGTACTTAGTTGGACGGTTTCGTACTTAGTTGGACGTTCGTACTTAGTTGGACAGTTTCGTACTTAGTTGGACAGTTTCGTACTTGGTTGGACAGTTTCGTACTTAGTTGGACAGTTTCTTACTTGATTGGGCAGTCTGGTATTTAGTTGGGCACTTGGTGCTTAGATGGGCACTTGGTGATTAGATGGGCATTGGGCAGTTAGTACTTGGTTGGGCAGTTTGGTATTTAGTTGGGCACTTGGTGCTTAGATGGGCACTTGGTGATTAGATGGGCATTGGGCAGTTAGTACTTGGTTGGGCAGTTTGGTCTTTAGTTGGGCACTTGGTGCTTAGATGGGCATTGGGCAGTTAGTACTTGGTTGGGCACTTGGTGCTTAGTTGGGCACTTGGTGATTAGATGGGCACTTGGTGATTAGATGGGCAGTTAGTACTTGGTTGGGCAGAAGGTACTTGGTTCGGCTGTTGGTACTAAGGAGCATCTATTGATTCAAGAGCCCCACTTGTCGTCCTCAAGCCTGTTCTAACTGTGACTTAACAGTAGTCTTAAGAAGAACAGTAATAAGGAGAATATTGATACTAGCACCTGGATTCGAGCAGGTACCTACTCATTGAGCTGTAGTTTGGAACTGAGCCAGATAAAAAGAGATCATACAAGTGACCTATTAGCTCACTGAATGCAAAACGGCGGATACCCCACATTAACTACTGATCTTCATTAATAAATTATCTTCATTATCACAAGGAAAATAGAGGAAAAATCAGCCCCTATAAAAGTTGCTTTTCCCTTAAACAGATTTTTTTTCTTTCTTTCTTTCTTATAATCAGCCGCAAATCTGTCTAAAACATCAAATCTGTCTTTTTCCCTCACAGAGTTTTTTCCCCCAAATCAGCCAGTTAGTCACAAAAAAAAGCATTCTTCTCTTGAACATCTAAGCAGCGCCTGGCAATTTGTACTTTAATTCAAGGTTGCCAAACGGCAATCGTCTAGGTACTCTAGGTTATAATAAAATTTAGAAATAATCATAATAAGAAAATCGGCTTAAAGGTTCTGGAATTCCAAATGGAAAATCGACAAGCAGCTAGGTTATTTAATTCCAATTCTGATTTGGAACTTCGAACCTGACCAAGTGATAGAAAAAGTAAAAAATGCAAAAAAATTCGACGAGGATGGGATTCGAACCCACGCGTGCAGAGCACATTGGATTAGCAGTCCAACGCCTTAACCACTCGGCCACCTCGTCCGATGAGAGAAGGGGAGAGAAATAGCGTTATCTCAAAACTTCATTCAACTCTAGAGCAGCGGTTCGTAACCCGTGAGGACTGGTGTCTCACAGGGCAGGGTTTGTGATTTTTCCCCCCTCTCAAAACTTGATTAATCTCTAGAGCAGCGGTTCATAAACCGTGCGGTCCCCGGGGACAGGTTTGGAATAATGTGATACTTTTTTTTAATAGAAGAAGAAAAAAAATAGTTTTTTGTGTATGGAGTTAGGGCGAAATGGCATAAAACCTCCTATCGAGTTCTATGCAACACCGCAACTTCCAAAAACGTTGACGCCCGTTTCTCTACTTCAATTTGGTTGGTTGTACTAGATTTCACTTTTATTTTTTAGTCAAAAACATATTCAAATCCTTTTCCATTTCAGGTGAGCATGTGCACGAAGAGTCAACTCGAGATGATCGACTCAACCGAGCAGGGCGGGAGGTTCCAAACCAACCCGTCCTTCCAAAAACGTTGACGCCCGTTTCTCTACTTCAATTTGGTTGGTTGTACTAGATTTCACTTTTATTTTTTAAAAAGAAGAACACAAATAGCTTTTACTCTTCACAGTTGGTATTTGTGTTCTTCTTTTCAAGATGAATCTTCACAAAGTCACGTCAGAATCTATCAATATTTTATTTTTTAGTCAAAAATATATTCAAATCCTTCTCCATTTCAGGTGAGCATGTGCACAAAGAGTCAACTCGAGATGATCGACTCAACCGAGCAGGGCGGGAGGTTCCAATCCAAAAACGTTGACGCCCGTTTCTCTACTTCAATTTGGTTGTATGTACTAGATTTCACTTTTATTTTTTAGTCAAAAACACATTCAAATCCTTCTCCATTTCAGGTGAGCATGTGCACAAAGAGTCAACTCGAGATGATCGACTCAACCGAGCAGGGCGGGAGGTTCCAAACCAACCCGTCTCTCCCGGGCGGATATCAGCGCGAACACAACACCAAATCCAGCCGGCGAGCCGGCCCCAAACTGTCCAAAAAAAACCGATCCATGAACACGGAAATCCGCACGTACAAGATGAACGACGCAATGTCCTTCCGGAGTGCGGACACTTATACGGATAACGAAACAGATTTGGAGAAGGAAATGGTGATGATAGATTTGCCGGCGAACTACTACTATGAGAACCGGATACTGGATAAGAAGGAGCCGCCCTGTTTGCTCAACTTTAGGAACCGGATAAAAGCCGGCGCGTGAGTGTTGAAGAAATAAAACAGGGAAATATTTAGATTAATTTTAAAGAATTTAAAGCGTTGCGTTGTTTTGTTCTGAAAGGGTTCTTAACTTTCTTTCTTTTTATCTTTGTAGTTTTCTGTCTAAACTATAGGAAAGCCTTATTTGAGGAAGTCTCTTTCTTTACTATTGGAAAGAATGGAAAGCTATATTTGAGGAAGTCTCTATGAGTAAAGGGCAATTTCTCAATAGGAAACACTGTTTAGGGGCACTTTTTTTAAAAATAGGTTCCCTATACAGTACATAATAGTTAACAGATATACATGGACAAAACTTACCATTCCATTGCACAGATTGACCGCTATGGAGGAGAGGCTGTCACCTTTGACTTTGCCGGAGTAGAAACATCCGTTCGTTTTAAGTCGGGGCAGTTCGCGAGTGGTCGTGTTTTTGTACACATGTGTCACCTAGGAGAACAGTAAGAAAAGAATTTAATTTATAAAAAAAAATGCATGCCTTTATTTTATTACATAAATATCCAATAATAGATCAGTTGCGCTTTCTTGGGTGATGTTTCAAAGTCATAGAGCAGGAAAAATGAGGACCAACGGAATTTTTCTTTTTCTTCTACGACTTTCAGATACCCAGATAAATCGATCTAAAAAATACCGGTAAATCGTGAACTTTGACGTCACGAGTTCACGACATACGCTCCCGTAGGCGATGACGTCATAATTTTTGACTCCCGCTTCGTTTGTTTGTGCGCAAATCTGACGTCACAACTCTTTGAACTTTTTCATTAGAACGGCATTTAAAAATTGAATATTCGACCTTTTAAAGTTACCTTTTCGGAGTTTTGACCTCAGATTTGGATTTTTCACAACTTTTTACGTAGGAATCGACCTTTTATAAAAAAAATAGTTTCCCAATTGCAACTCCTCCATTTGGATAGAATATCTTTTTTTCGTCCAACATACAGTAGCAGAAACCTAACCCATCCTTTAGGGTTTGCCCCTACACCTAAGGCTCTGAGTGGGCTTTTGGTGTATGAAATCCAACATACATAGGTAGGACGGTACGTACTAGGGATGGGCGATATTTATAAAAATATCGATATTTCCGATATCGATATATCGAAAGTAAAATATCGATATTACCGATATATCGAAAAAAGGATCACAGGTCAGAAAGTACTGAAGTGGACATTTACTTCTGTCAAAGGCCTAGGTTTAACTGCCTCTTGGAATCAATTGGACATCATTAAGCAGAAAGGAGCCAGTCAACAGAAACCAATTTTCTAAAACCCTAAAAAAATACGTAGTTATTAGGTAGTGGTTCGGATGGGTATTGGGTAACCATCTGGGCAATCGCGTGCTGCTGCCTAGAGGAGGAGAACTATCGATAGTCGGCGCCATCGATAACTATCGATAGTTTTTTTTTATTACATATTTTCCTTGTTTCTAAAGGTCTTATCCCCCAAAAAGACCTAACCTAACCTAATTTAAAGAAAATTATTAACTAACTGTATACCTACGTATTAATTTAGGTCACAGGGTTTTATTTCATCATTTTTTTTTTTTTTTTTACACTTCTAAAACGACCAAAACAAACGAAAAATGTACAGAAAAAACTATCGAAAACTATCGATAGTCAAGCCTCAACTATCGATAGCGTTCGATAGTCAAAACTATCGATAGTTCTCCTCCTCTACTGCTGCCTTTTCCTGGCCCCACTCAGGCTACGTGAGGTCAAGGTACGGAAGCGTATACGTAACTTGTCATCAAATGGAGGGTAAAACCCCCGATTAAGACATTAAAAGTTCAAAATTTTAAAACCTTTAAAAAAAAAAAAAATCTCCAAACTTTAATGGCTCAACTACACAAAGCCAGTGGGTAGTTTAGCTACTGACCACGTGTAAACACCACTGGCATCCAGTAACACTCTAGTTTTCCAGTTCTATAGTTGGTCAGTTTCAGCTAATTTGAGCAAGAAATCAAGCAGAAGACGCTCAATCTTGGAGCTCTACAAATCATTCCCCAGGGCCTGCTCTAATCCTTCTTCCAGACCCGCTAAACAATTGAATATCTCAATCTGAGCAATCTCACTGAGATTGTAAATACAGTAATAGTAGGTTGTCACTGGGCGAAGGGTATAATTACTTTCTCAGAGGTCTGAGTTTCTAAACGGATCATTTAAGCATAATTAAAAGCGTGCCCCAGTACAAACGGAGTCTGACTGCAGTCTGAAATGTTGGTGCACCAAGGACTGGTTATAGGAGGTGAAAAGAACAAAGGAGTACTATAAGAAGGTGAACCAATACACCAGTTTGTTTCATATTAACTCTAGGAGAGAAATGCTGTAACTTCCGAAACTTGTAGTGATGATCCATGTTTCATATTGGACTTTACGGGTCTGTATCATAGCATGCCAATTGCCCAATGGTACATCCCGTAGTATGTCCCTCATTACATAAGCGAGAAGATTATGTTCTATAAAAATACCTTCGATGACTTCGATCATAAGCAGGTAAAAAATAGCTAATAGCATTTTTAGGGGATTGGAAGGCTGGTTCCTTTCTGCTTCATTCCGTCCACTTTTAGTTAGCCTACGACGATTGTATATATTTCTATTTTGGTTAAGCTATTGCCATTTTGGTTTCGGGCAGATAAATCTGACGGACAAAGCTCTATAATCCGTATCCAACGCAGAATCATCTTCTTGGTGGGCAGACGGGATGTAGGTTTGGTGTGAGGGGCCTCTCTAATATGCCATGCTAATGCCAAATTCCGAATTGTAGTGTGGCACATGCAGACATGTTCAACACTTTGGGTATTCGGACCAGTGGAGACTTTTATTAGAGGGGGCAGCCTAGTTCGCTTGGTTGGTAGCACGTCTGCCTTGTAAACGTTAGGTCGCGGGTTCGATTCCCGCCCGGGGCGAATTTTATCCTGAACGGATAATGTTTATTCATCAGAAAGGCTGGCTTTCTACTATCCTGTCCTTCTTTTCTCTTCGCTTTCGGGACGATAAGATCTTAGCAGTTGCAGTTTCCCTAATCTTCTTCTTTCACTTTGCCATTTTCCCAATTTCACTTGGAGTCGGCATTTCTGTCTTTCAGTCTCAACCTCCACAATCTTCTATTCACTGCTTCCTCTCTTCTCCATCCCCCCCCCTCTCTCTCTCTCAAGTCCCCCCCCTAAAGTGGGGAAAAAAAAGCTAATAGCATTTTTAGGGGATTGGAAGGCTGGTTCCTTTCTGCTTCATTCCGTCCACTTTTAGTTAACCTACGACGATTGTATATATGGTTTGGTTTTTGGTTTGTATATATGGTGTATATATATTTTGGTTAAGCTATTGCCATTTTGGTTTCGGGCAGACAAATCTGACGGACAAACCTCTATAATCCGTATCCAACGCGGTATCATCTTCTTGGTGGGCAGACGGGATGTAGGTTTGGTGTGAGGGGCCTCTCTAATATGCCGTGCTAATGCCAAATTCCGAATTGGTAATAGTGTGGCACATGCAGACATGTTCGACACTTTGGGTATTCGGACCAGTGGAGACTTTTATTAGAGGGGGCAGCCTAGTTAGCTTGGTTGGTAGCACGTCTGCCTTGTAAACGTTAGGTCGCGGGTTCGATTCCCGCTCGGGGCGAATTTTATCCTGAACGGATAATGTTCATTCATCAGAAAGGCTGGCTTTCTACTATCCTGTCCTTCTTTTCTCTTCGCTTTCGGGACGATAAGATCTTAGCAGTTACAGTTCCCCTAATCTTCTTCTTTCTGTATTGTTTTGTACAAAGCTTATGGTACCTGAGATCAATCAATGTGATTTCTCAATATTTAGCCTACATTTTGTTTGAACTCTATCTTCCTTAAGAGGATAGTTACATTTGTTCAGTTACATTTTGTTTGAACTCTATCTTCCTTAAGAGGATAGTTTTATGGACCTGCGTTCCGTTTCGATTAAGATTCTTCATGGTATCTTAAGGCTAAATATTGAGAAATCACATTGATTCTTCTTCTTTCACTTTGCCATTTTCCCAATTTCACTTGGAGTCGGCATTTCCGTTTTTTAGTCTCAACCTTCACAATCTTCTATTCACTGCTTCCTCTCTTCTCCATCCCCTCTCTCTCTCTCTCTCAAGTCCCCCCCCCCCTAAAGTTGCGGTGCCGCGGGTTCGATTCCCGCCCGGGGCGGATTTTATCCTGATGGGATAAGGTTCGTTCTCGGAACGGTTGGCTTTCTCCTATCCTGTCCTTCTTACTGCACTATCAATTTTTCACTAAGTTCAGTTACATTTTGTTTGAACTTCCTTGGTGAGTCGACACTGAAGTGGGATATAATAAATTAGTGGGCATTGTAGCCAGTACTCCCTTGTGTGGTTTACGTGAAACAATATAAAATCTCGGAGTATTTCTAATTGAAATTAGAGAACAATAGGAGTTCGGACACGCAAATTTGTCTTCCATTTTTTCGAGAGATATTTGGACCGACTTCTTTGCCTTAAATCGGCACAAGATGGTGATTTTATTTCTATTGTTTCAATAGTTTTCTGTTCTTCTGCAATTGTCTCCAACTCTCTATCTTCCTTAAGAGGATAGTTTTATGGACCTGCGGTCCGTTTCGATTAAGATTCTTCAATTGTTTATTTCTTTATAGGTCGCCGAGCGCCGGATGTGTCCTAACTGAATCTCGGTTGTCCTTTGGTATTTGCACACCATAGGAAATCGAATTTCACAAGCCCAAAACAAACACAACAGGGCTGATTGAGAGGCTGACGAAAAACGCCGACTCCGTCTGAAAATAGGAAAAGGCGAAGAAACTTCAGTAAGCTATTATTAAACTTTTCTTCTAATGATGACTTCATATCCTCTTTGGCAATCACAAGTAAAATAAACATAAACAGAGTACTCATTTTGTTGCATCTCCATCATTTCTTCATCTTCTGATAAGGACAATAACGTTCATCATGTCTACAAAAGTTGCAAAAGTTCACATGTAACACTTAAGCCTTGATATCAGGATTGTATAGTACCGATAACAGGACATTGTACCACATAAACCTTTTGCAACGGGACAGATCACTTAGTTGTACAAGCGGGATGACGGATCTATTGTATATATCGATATTAGGGTAGGTAGGGCCGTAGGGGTATTGAGGAGAGCTCACTGTGCAACTGAGCACTCCGAAGTCTGACCCCTACCTTCTTTATAGCTTAAGCTTAGAGCCTTGTATTACGAGTAAATACCATGACTAGGAGTAGAGTAGGGTAAGATCTCAGTTATCAAAAATATCAAACAATAATATTCATAGTAAAGTTGATCCAAGTCAAAAAAATCTACTATTTGCTGGATTCAAACCCCACACCCCATTTCAACTTTTCACTTCTAAAACGACCAAAACAAACGAAAAATGTACAGAAAAAACTATCGAAAACTATCGATAGTCAAGCCTCAACTATCGATAGTGCTATCGATAGTTCTCCTCCTCTAGCGGGCACAAAAATGGTTTGGCGGGCCGCTAGTTGGAAATCGCTGATCTACATATATGTATCTATGTTGATAATACTGACTATGTATGTATAATCTATAATGTATATGTTAATATATTGACTGCGTGTGTTTGGGTCTAGGCCTCTTGCATTGATAACAAAATAATATACGGGGTTAACCATCGTATTATTAATGCCCGAGATCTTACCGCAGAGAGATTTCATTCAGCTAAGCGCTAGGCCGCGGGTTCGATTCCCGCCCGGGGCGGATTTTATCCTGATGGGATAATGTTCGTTCTCGGAACGGCTGGCTTTTGCCTTTTCCTGGCCCCACTCAGGCTACGTGAGGTCAAGGTACGGAAGCGTATACGTAACTTGTCATCAAATGGAGGGTAAAACCCCCGATTAAGACATTAAAAGTTCAAAATTTTAAAACCTTTAAAAAAAAAAAAAATCTCCAAACTTTAATGGCTCAACTACACAAAGCCAGTGGGTAGTTTAGCTACTGACCACGTGTAAACACCACTGGCATCCAGTAACACTCTAGTTTTCCAGTTCTATAGTTGGTCAGTTTCAGCTAATTTGAGCAAGAAATCAAGCAGAAGACGCTCAATCTTGGAGCTCTACAAATCATTCCCCAGGGCCTGCTCTAATCCTTCTTCCAGACCCGCTAAACAATTGAATATCTCAATCTGAGCAATCTCACTGAGATTGTAAATACAGTAATAGTAGGTTGTCACTGGGCGAAGGGTATAATTACTTTCTCAGAGGTCTGAGTTTCTAAACGGATCATTTAAGCATAATTAAAAGCGTGCCCCAGTACAAACGGAGTCTGACTGCAGTCTGAAATGTTGGTGCACCAAGGACTGGTTATAGGAGGTGAAAAGAACAAAGGAGTACTATAAGAAGGTGAACCAATACACCAGTTTGTTTCATATTAACTCTAGGAGAGAAATGCTGTAACTTCCGAAACTTCCAGCCTTGTTAGCTTGGAGAGTAGCGCGTCCACTTTGTAAGCACTAGGTCGCGGGTTCCCGCCCGGGGCGGAAACCAAAGAACGAGTTTTCGTTAAATAACGTTCAAGAGTTCAATTAACGGACGCCTAATTTTGCTTGCAAAAACTCTCTAGTATTAATTCTAACTGAAAAAGGTTGAGAAGAATCTCAACATTCCATCAAGAACCACTTCCTCTGTGGCAACATACGAGTAGGTATCTAGCCACCCCTGCATTTAATTTCACTGAAATTAGAAATAATACATCACCTCTTCTTCATCAATCAGCTGAGAGTCGTTCTTCTGGACCTCATGCGATGGCCTCCAGCGGCCGACCAGTTTCTTCAAGGTCAGATAGATCACAATGAAACCGAGGACGTAGGCCGTGCATTGGGCCAGGATGGCAAATAGACCGAGGTTGCATAGTGCTGTGATTTCGCTTTGAATTGTTTCACTGAAATTAGAAATAATACATCACCTCTTCTTCATCAATCAGCTGAGAATCGTTCTTCTGGACCTCATGCGATGGCCTCCAGCGGCCGACCAGTTTCTTCAAGGTCAGATAGACCACAATGAAACCGAGGACGTAGGCCGTGCATTGGGCCAGGATGGCAAATAGGCCGAGGTTGCACAGTGCTGTGATTTCGCTTTGAATTGTCCGCGTATAGATGAAATGTCTGCCTGGTTGGTCACTGGAAGAATAGAATGGATTATGGAATAGTATAAAATAGAGTAGGATAGAATTTTCTTTGTTTATTATACCCGAATACTCCGGAGAGTAATGAAATGGTCTCTCACCACAGTACTCCTTGGCCAGAACTGACAGGTACACCTGATCAGGTCCGCCTGTCATTTCTACCTGATGGTGTGTGTGCTCATCAGGTAGACCTGATCAGGTGTACCTGTCAGGTCTTCCTGACAGTGAGTGGCTGGCCCTAACTGAGACAAAGATTGTACCTAATTCGAAATTTTCCGCGTGTTCACAGTTTTTGCCCCTCATTTTCCAATGACCAACTGGGATTCGAACCACAGTACCCTCGGTTATGAATCCAATATCTACTGTTTACGCCAGTCAATGAAATCGACCCATTAGATTTTTGCAAATATTGGGCCCCGAGGACTCAATAATCTACAGATCACTGAACCAACCAAGTTTTAAGCTTTTAAGATTTATTAATAAGACTAGGGAGATTACCGTAATACAACCTGATGGCCAATTGCTCTGGACAGGTAGGTCTGTGGGTCACTTTGCCAAGTAATCAGCCTGAACAGGGATCTAATGGCGACCTTTACATTAGCATAGGCACATTGGACTACAGACATGATTTCACGAATATCCAAGTCTTGTCAAATTCTACACCAAAATTTCATGTTCAATAAAGAAAAAATATTGAAATTTCGAGTTCGCCAAAATGTTCTGTAGAGGGGCTCAACCACTTTTTTTTTTTCTTCGCTGATAAAGGAAGTTCGAAACACGCTGATTTCAATAGAAATGCT
>NW_007378483.1:31859-37208 GCF_000475195.1 Diaphorina citri
TAGCGACATTTTAGGGGATTTAGGGACCGTTTTGGATGTTTTTGAGTGCGCCAAATCATGATATTCGTACATATTTTACTTTGTAATCTTCATTGGTTTTGTAATTGCCTTGAAAGGGGTATAAAATAAATTATTAAAAAAAAATATTAAGTAGATTTCATAGCTTTCAGAAATCCTTAGTTCTTACACCAATTGAAAAGATTGATGGAACTTCATTCTCCCATTGTTTTAAGAACTGCATAGGAGGAATATTGATATTGCATAAAGTACCTATTAATGATAGCTGGAGTGTTCCTATCATAAATCAAATTGGCTAATAATCACTAATCACATTACCTGGTTGGCGGCTCATGCTTATATTGAACATACTATAATGCTTATGAACTTTGCGCTAAGCATACTTAATTCTTAAATGCTTGTCAAGTGCTACCGCAAAATATGTATTAAGCATACCTACTTAATGCTTGTCACAAATGTCAAATGTCGATGTGGTTCCCCACTTATTACACCTCGAAACTTGAGGTTGTCTAAAAATTGTCATAGGTGTATTTTTACTGCTCGAAAAGTGCCAATGAGTGCAAATTTTTGACTGAAAAGTTCTTCGTGAAATATCTCCCTGAAGATGGCATCCAAATAGTGGAAAATTTCATATGACTACCTTCTTACTTGCTTACTGTTTGAATTCCTAAATTTTAGAATCTGGCATGCAAAATTACCAATAGTGGAAAATTTCATAGGATTCTGTATTCCTAAATTTCCTATAACTTTTCTAGAACTCCATGTAGGTACTTACCTAGGTATTTGTTCTGAGTTCTGAATCATCATCAATTAAATAAAAGATTGACATCATAAACGATTGACATATTACTATTTCCTAGGGAAATGTCGAAATTTTTCACAATACCTCGATAGATGAGTATAATCGGGTATGGATTTCCACCAGAATCTTTTTTCATCAAAGTGGGATGATGAATCTGTTGGTAACCACAATACCTCGATAGATGAGTATAATCGGGTATGGATTTCCACCAGAATCTTTTTTCATCAAAGTGGGATGATGAATCTGTTGGTAAGCTCGTGGCGTGGATATGTACGAGATAACAAAGACAAATTACAATAATTTCAATTAATTCAATTATTTAATTACAATTCAATTAAATTCAATTAATTACAATAATGCTCTTCGGGTATTTATTGTTATGGGTAATTGTTTAGGTATGTGATTTAAATACGACTACCAGTGATTCACCTATCTTAGTTTGAGCAATTATACAATAATTAAATTCAATTAATTACAATAATGCTGTTCGGGTATTTATTGTTATGGGTAATTGTTTAGGTATGTGATTTAAATACGACTACCAGTGATTCACCTATCTTAGTTTGAGCAATTATTGTCAATTAGCAATCACTGTCCATAAGATCTCTTCCACGCTTTGCATCTTCATCTGCACGGTATTTGTTCTTAATCCTGACTAATTCTCATCTACAGTAGTTTTTAGTGTCTACCTACCAGTATAATCTTTTCCAAGTACCTCTACTTACAGTAATTTTCACAATAATTAAATTCAATTAATTACAATAAAATAATGCTTCGGGTATTTATTGTTATGGGTAATTGTTTAGGTATGTGATTTAAACACGACTACCAGTGAATCACCTATCTTAGTTTGAGCAATTATTGTCAATTAGCAATCACTGTCCATAAGATCTCTTCCACGTTTTGCATCTTCATCTGCACGGTATTTGTGCCTAATCAGCCTAATCCTGACTAATTCTCATCTACAGTAGTTTTTAGTGTCTACCTACCAGTATAATCTTTTCCAAGTACCTCTACTTACAGTAATTTTTAAACGCAAATAATGTGGAGTAATTAAAAAATAGTTAAAGGGCTTTAAATTCCTAATCATAATATTCTTATTAATTCATACGAGTAGATATACCTTACCTAATAAATTGCTTGTTCACTCTTGGTAGCGGTGCAGGATGCAGAAGGTCCTGAGTTCAGTTCCCACAGATTGGCACTTTGGCAGGGTTCTCTTGAAGGAGCTCTTCCACCCAACCACTATAGGTTATTAAAAGAATTAGGACCTATCAGTTTGTTATCACGTTATCAGTACTTATACTTATCAGCTTATCACTTATCAAGATCAAGTTTTCAGTTCTCAATTTGACTATATTAGTTAATGCGCCTTGTAAGTGAAAAGTGAGGCAACACGCATTGTATTTTTTTTTCCTTCTGGATTACTCTCGGTACTTTCAGTTGAATTTACCAGACTGGGACGGACCAAAAGAAGTATTTTTAGGGGAGAAAAAAAAACAACAGTGCTTATTTACACTTCTCGAATAGGACTGAAGAGTCCCTTTATTCCAGCAGTAGGCTACTACTCTTATTGTGATCAAAGTAGGTATCTTAAAATTCTGATGATAAAATTTCATACCTCGGTCGGGATTGTACCCACGCCCTCCTGGTTACCAAAAGCGTCTTGACCACTACACCACCGGGGGTATATTGTAGTCATATTCCGACATTCTTGCAGTGTGAAGCACAACAGGCGGATTATACTTTGTAGCCTTCAACCTAAACCAATGCAGTTTATCCGACAATTTGCAGTGTGCTTCCATTTTGCAGTCTAGATGTGAAAGGCGCCTTATACACGCTTGAGCCGCCCAACGACTCTGGTTACCAAGACTCTTGACCACTACACCACCGGGATTATATTGTAGTCATATTCCGACATTCTTGCAGTGTGAAGTACAACAGGCGGATTATATGTACTTTGTAGCCTTCAACCTAAACTAATGCAGTTTATCCGACAATTTGCAGTGTGCTTCCATTTTGCAGTCTAGATGTGAAAGGCGCCTTATACACGCTTGAGCCGCCCAACGCCTTCTGTTATTGATGATGTACATGAAATCCATGAATGAATCAAACTACTCCAAGTTGTAGACGAGGCAACTTGTTAATCTTGATGGGATGCCATGGGTTAGTGATTAGTGGAGACGTTTGTAGCCCCATAGGTCAAGCGAGGCGGTAGGTAAATGGGTACTGGTTAGCGGTTGAGGTCGAATGGTCATTGATTGAACATTTTGATTGGTTCTGAAGCAACCTTCGTACCGATTCTTCTTTGTGTATGCTGTCAGCATACTGAAAAGTTCCTTTAACCCAATGCCATGGGTTAGTGATTAGTGGAAACGTTTGTAGCCCCATAGGTCAAACGAGGCGGTAGGTAAATAGGTACTGGTTAGCGGTTGAGGTCGAATGGTTATTGATTGATCATTTTGATTGGTTCTGAAGCGACCTTCGTACCGATTCTACTTTGTGTATGCTGTCAGCATACAATTCAATTCAATTAATTCAATTCAATTAATTCAATTCAATTATATATTTTATTACAATATTATGGCATGTTACATGTAATTTACAAAATTCCTTAAATCTACTTGTATGAGATAATACGAGATCATACTGAAAAGTCCCTTTAACCCTGCAGTCTAAACAAGTCTTAAATATTTGATTTGTAGTTGGTAATAGTTTGAGGGCTGACGAAAAACGCCGACCCCTTCTGAACACGGGAAAAGACGAAGAAAAAGAAGATTATTTAGTAATAGTTTTTTTTTTTTTTTTTTAAGAGGTTTGACAAGAGGGAACTTCGGCCCAGTAAGAGTAACTAAAAATTATTATTATTGTTAATTTTATTGAATATAAAGTAATTCTATTACCATTCTAATTATTTATCAATTACCTACTTCTCAACTCAAACAATATCTCAAATAACAAATGACTTAATTTTTAGTGTCAATGGAGACCAGCAGGTGGTCCTAACGTTGTAGTTGTATTGGTTGTAGTTGTAAATTTGTAATGTATATCCACTAGCCACTACATTCAACAATCGCAACATTACATTGAATTGTGTGGGTTCACAACCTAATATGAGTGATTACCATGCAGCTTAAAACATACAACGCAACAATTCCACATTTGACCCTAAGGAACAACCTGGTTCTCAAATCTGTGGCACCAAGTTGAATTTTTATGAACCAATAAATAATATTAGTTATAATTGTACCCTGGTTGGGTTAATCTGTACATACAGTAATAGTAGGTTGTCACTGGGCGAAGGGTATAATTACTTTCTCAGAGGTCTGAGTTTCTAAACGGATCATTTAAGCATAATTAAAAGCGTGCCCCAGTACAAACGGAGTCTGACTGCAGTCTGAAATGTTGGTGCACCAAGGACTGGTTATAGGAGGTGAAAAGAACAAAGGAGTACTATAAGAAGGAGAACCAATACACCAGTTTGTTTCATAGGTATTAACTCTAGGAGAGAAATGCTGTAACTTCCGAAACTTCCAGCCTAGTTAGCTTGGAGGGTAGCGCGTCTGCCTTGTAAGCGCTAGGTCGCGGGTTTGATTCCCGCCCGGGATTTTTTCCTGAACGGATAATGTTCGTTCTCGCAACGGCTGTCTTTCTCCTATCCTGTCTTCCTTCTCTCTTCTGTTTCGGTACTATAAGACCTTGGCAGTTACAGTTCTCGCTATCAAACGGAACCAAAGAACGAGTTTTCGTTAAATAACGTTCAAGAGTTCAATTAACGGACGGCTAATTTTGCTAGCAAAAACTCTCTAGTATTAATTCTAACTGAAAAGGTTGAGAAGAATCTCAACATTCCATCAAGAACCACTTCCTCTGTGGCAACATACGAGTAGGTATCTAGCCACCCCTGCATTTAGAAAAAGGATGGTTAATCACTTTATGGGCCTCTTTAAACACAAAGGAAGGGTCCCATACAGAGATAACCATGTTCAAACAACTAAAACAGTCATATTAGTCATGTTGGTGATGTTGGCTTCTGATTAGGATTAAAGACCTCTTCAGCATAAAGACCATAAAGTTGTACATCTGAGCAAATAAAGAATACGTCATGTCATCTTTCTAGTTTCTAACGTAACACAATACGTAAACATGTATTCTAATGTTATCTTTCTACTGACAAATGCAAAATCTATTCAAGTTATTCAATCCTCCAGGAAAACCGTGCAGCAGTTCTGTGATCTTTGATTTGATCTGGCGATCTGCCGTAAATGCAAAATCAATATGTAAATGCAAAAAGCGATTCATCGAATCAATACACAATTCCAATTCTTCCAAATAAGGCATATTGTAATCGTTGATATCGCTTACATTGGACCTGGCAGGTCACACATACTGAGTACGGCAGATAGCGCTATTGTTCCCATGGTTATAAATTACTTGGCAAAGGCGCTGCTAAAACTGTTCCTGATTCTTCTGAAACCAGCGCTTCTCAAGGAATATGTCTAGATTGTCCAGCAGTTGGATCGGGAAAA